>NW_027226365.1:0-31741 GCF_022539635.2 Chironomus tepperi | reverse complement strand
AATTCTAAAAATTTGACGATATTCTGACAAAACTTTTAGAAAAGCTGGGAAAATCCGTCAAAAATCTGCCAGAAATCCATCAGAAATCTGACAGAAATCCGCCAAAATTCTGACAAAAATCCCCAAAATTTCAATTTATTAACAAGTATATTCAAAATCTCATCTTTACAGCAACACAATAGTGTCAGGAGCCGTTGCTGAACGCGTCCACTTCTCATCATACTGCATCCTCACATTCCTCATCACAATTCTATACTCACTCGGTGCTGGCTGGATGTGGGGTGAGCATGGATGGCTGAGAAATCTCGGAGCAGTTGACTTATCGGGTGCAGTCATTCATATTGTTGGTGGAGCTGCAGGTATTACTTGTACATGGTTTATTGGACCAAGAATTGACAGATATAAGAATGGCAGAAAGCCATTGCCGATGGAAATCTGTTTATGTTTGTATTGGACTGTAAATTTGACTTGTCTCCGTTCCTTTATATCACTTGACTTACACCTCATTACTTCCAGCTTCATACTCTGGTGGGGTTGGATAGCATTCAACTGTGGCTGCTCGTATGGCATAACCGGTGGTAAATGGGACTATGCAGCTCGTGCTGGTGTTGGAACAGCTGTGGCGACTTGGGGTGCTGGAACTTTTGGAATTGCTTATTCAGCGTTCCTACACAAAGGAAAAATTGATGTTTTTGAGGTTATATCGGGGATCATTTGCGCACTAGTAATGATCAATGCAAGCTGCTTCTTAATGCCTTCATATCTTGCCTTGATAACTGGAGCTATATCTGCATTTGTGTCTATTAGCTTGTTGCCAGTTCTTGATAAATTGTGAGTATTAAATTATAAAATAATCATGCTAGAGATGCGCAGACCAGCATAATGCTGAATGAAATTGTGCAATACTACGTGGTTCAGCGCTGGCTTGCGTAGATCAACACAAGATTACGTTGACCAGGACAAAGCTGCGCATAGAACTGCATAGATTGTCCACCAATCCGTACGCAGTCTAGCGTAGTCCTGTGTAGACTTGCGAAACATTGCGCAGACTTTTGCAAGACTGCGTTAGCTCGTACAGTTTAATTGTGAGACAACGTAGAACATCGTAAAGCTTTGCTGGCATGCTCGTTACTGTACGTACGAGCGCAAGTCTACACAGACCAGCGTCAACTTGTGTAGGTTAGCGTAGACTAGCATAAGCCTTCCGCAGATGCCTGACTAGCCGAACTAACGCCAATTGGCGTATTTGAGTACAATAATCATAGTAATTCAGAAACCAGAAGTATTTAATCAATTTGCAGCAATATAGACGATCCAGTTGGAGTCTTTGCAGTCCATTAGTTTGGAGGTGTTTGGAGATGCTTGACAGTTGGTCTATTTTCCGAAAATCCAGTTCCGTTGACGGTAACTGCTGGAAAAGAGAAGGACTGCTCATGGAGCAATGCTATCTATTCCACTTTAAATCCACAAACCTAATATTTTGAATATTTTTCAGGTGGCGGTTACTACTTTTTCCTCATCCAATGTGTATCAACTAAACAACACTTCTTGGTCTTATCGGCGCATATCCCATCATCTGGATTACAAATCAAATTATTCCACTTCGTCTTGATCCACAAAGTGAATTACTTGGATGTGACATTATTGATCATGGAATTGACAGCGTATCGACTGCAGTTACTGAGAAGGTAGAAGATGTAGAGATCAAGGAGATAGTTAGCACGAGAATACCTGATAATGTGGATGGCATGCAGCAGAGAAGGAAGTTTGGGACGGGATTGAATATCTCATCAGTCAGTGAACATCTTTAGCAGGAACTAAAAATATTGATTTTTGTTATTTAAAAAGTAGAATAAATTGAAATAAATAAATGTGAAATTTTTAAGGATATGCTTGATGTAGGCTCGATTCTGTTGGATTAGCTTTAGTTCCTAGTCGACTAATTCATATAAAATTGCAGTCGACATTGAACTTTGATTTCTATATTCGTAATTCAAAGTCATCACCATGGTCGACATTTGTCCATCAACATATGTTGCATTTAAAGCAGTGGTGGGCAATCTGAGTGTCATGGCACATTATAGTGTGAATCTTGAATAATTTTTTAGGTGTTCCGGGATCAATTTTCTAGATCTGACCTGTCCCGTGACTTAAAAAAGGTTACTCAACACTGATCTAAAGTAACACCTTAATCCATTACAAATTCCGCCATTTAAATGAAGTTCTCAAGAGCTTTTGCGTCATTTCTGGCACTTGCCATCCTCAACTCATCAATCACCACCAATCTCATCCTCAAAAGTCCATCAAATGACCAAAAATTATCAACTTATGTCTGCAAAATCACCAAAGACATCATCAAGTCCAAAAGTGACACTCAGGATGTCCTCATTGGAAATTTGGGTGGACAAATGTGGTCATCGACAGTCAATGATATTGCTGGATGTGTTGGACATGACACTGCTGTGGTATTGAGTGATTTCAAGGATGTGGTGACTAAAAAGACACTAAGGAAGGCGGCTATAGTTATTTTGACATTTGGTGCATTTAGTAAGGTAAGTGAACTTAATCAAGAGATTGTAAAGCTTTAATTGTCCCCATGTTGACTGCCAAAAATTGTTGATCCACAGAATTATGTCAACAATTTATTCGAGTCAAATCATTTATCGACAGTTTGGCATCATATGGCTAAGATTGTGCTTATTATGTCGAAAGACATAGATGTAGTGACTCGATTTAAGTATTTAGAGTGGTTTATTAAGTTTGGCTTTATTAATGCTGTGACTGTACATGAGACAGCAACACATGACATTCGATTCGAGACTTACGTGTCACTTGACGGTGAGCCTGCCTTAGAATTGAATGATTTTGATGCTTCGTTGATATTTCCTGATAAGCTTAAGAATATGGCTGAATATCCATATAAAGTCGTTGTCTACAGCCAGATCCCTAAATTGATCATTCATCAGCACATGCCAAAGACACCGCTGGTCCATTTCATGTCGATGGTCCTGAAGATCCAAAATGCGACAATTCGGTACGTGATTATTGAAAATGAACTGGAACTGGCCAATTATTGGGCAATACGTGATATGGACTTGACCTTAAATACAGGAATTAAGATGACTAGCAAGGAACCAAGGTTGACGACTTATGAGGAAAGTGGATACTGTGCCTTGATTCCAAAACCACCTCAAACTACATTCGATCAAGTTGTATTCATTGAGCCATTTGATGGACAAACTTGGATGTTCTTTGTGGTCACTATGGCTTGCTGTGTAGCTGTATGGGGAGTGTTCAGGGGTCGTGGTGCTGTCGACTCACCGTGGCTACTTGGGTATGGCATGTTTGTCATGTTTATCGGTCAAGGTGTCGATTTCAGTCGGAGCAATCGTTTGGTGCTGATTATTCTGCTGGAACTGATTATTGCCATGATTTGGATACTCTGCAATGCCTATGAAGGAGTAGTCACATCCTTCCTGATTGAACCAATCCATGAGCAGCGACTTCAGACATTTGATGACTTGATAGCTTCAGATTATGAAATAATGACGGATCAGATATTCGCAAGAGCTGTTAATGACTCTGGAATCTACAGTTCCTTAATACCGAGACTCAACTCGTCAGGAAATCAGCTTAGAGATGAACTCAGAGTTGAACTACAAAGACAATATTACGCATTTATAATGGGCTGTGACGTTGCTGAAGTCTTGATTGGAGTTTCCTTTACAAATGACAGGAAAGTGACTGACTTTTACTACTTACTGCCACAGAAGTTCTTTGTGTACCTTGAATAGCTTGAAGCCAGCTACTTGAATCCGTTCATTGAGAGACTTCAGTACTACATGGACTTGTCATTTCAAGCTGGATTGATGCATATTTGGAAGCTTATGTCACCTGAAAATAGAGTATTCAAGTCCAAATATAAGCAGGAAGATGAGGCATCGTACCTTGAACTTAAGGACCTAAAAGTTGTGTTTCGTATCCTTATTATTGGATGTGCTTTGTCCACAATTTTGTTTCTTTTTGAGATCTTTTTTCAAGATCTCTTGAGTAAGTTGATGCTTGCTAATCAAGGAAGGAAGTTGAGGAATCGAGTGCATGATATGGCATATAAGAAGCTGAAGCAGCCAAAGCATCCAAAATATCAAAAAGGTGCACTTTACTACATCATTCATCGACGCAAGAGAGTCAAGCGATTGAAGGGAAGGAAGTTGAAAGTTCGAAGGATTTATGTGCAGCCAAGGTTTGATGTGGATTAGGGATGAGGATTATTTTGTAAAAAATTATCGATTTAATAAATAAAGGCATTGATATTGATGTTGTCATTGACAGTAAACAAGGCATTCAAGTTCAATTTAATCACCATGGAGGACAATTGTGCATCAACACGACATGTTACGCAATTTAATTCTTATTTTTCGAACAATCTCATAAATTTGGCATGAAAGGATGAAGATCACTAAAATCGTGTCGCTAATTTTGGCACTTGCCATCCTTAACGCAACAATCAGCACCAATCTCAGCCCCAAAACCGAAAAATTGTCAACATACATCTGCAAAATCACCAAAGACATCATCAAGTCCAAAAGTGACACTCAGGATGTCCTCATTGGAAATTTGGGTGGACAAATGTGGTCATCGACAGTCAATGACATTGCTGGATGTGTTGGACATGACACTGCTGTGGTTTTGAGTGATTTTACGAATTTACTGACGAAATATACATTGAGGATGTCAGCTGTTGTTGTTTTAATGTTCAGAGGGACGAATGCAGTAAGGCTTAACAATATTATTATAAACAATATGAAGAATGCGGAACTGATCAAGTCATTGAAAGTTATTGAAAATCATTAAAATTGATGTAATTTGTTTGAAATCAGTTTTTCATTCTTGATTCAAGCAGGGTTCGGCAGGACTTTAGAGACCGGACTCCAATAGTCCAAAAATGCGTCTTTGCGGATGTCCGTCCTTCCGGGGATTCTTATTTCAGTGGATTTACCTCTGTTAACTGAATTTTAACATGGAGGCGCCCCAAAATTCGAGTCCTGCCGACTCTGCTCGCCAGTACACGTCTTAAAATGAGATTTCCTTAAGCTTGTCACTTAAATGACCAGCATTAGAATTGACATCATGTTTCATGACTTACTATATGTAAATTGGATCATATCCACTAATCAGCATTGACAATATTGACTGATTAGCTCCACACCTCTTAGCGATTCAGTTCCGCTGATTTAACTTAACATTGACTTGTTCTTACCAACTTTAAATTCCATTTTAACAGGAAATTATCAGCAAATTCATTCAGTCGTACTACTCATCTGAACACAGCATATGGTACTTATTGGCTAAATTCATCATCATAATTCCCGAACATACTCCTCAATTTGATATTGAGCAGGCACTTACTATGCTTGATGCTTATGGATTTCTCAATTGTGCTTTTGTCCAAGAATCTAAAGATGGAGTTCTGGTGACTATTGATAAGTCACTAATGGTTGAGCAGCCTTCAGTATTGAAGCATCCACGTGCATCTGATGTGTTTCCTGACAAGCTTAAAGACATGCACGGTTACGCTTATAGAATTGCTCTTCATGCACAAAGGCCTCGTATTATGATCAACAACGGCACTATAAAGACAGCAATGATGTACTTCATGTCTGCAGTCATAAAGGCACAAAATGCAACTGCTGAATTTGTTATTGTCAATACCGACCGAGACATTGCGGACCTAATTTTATATCGACAAATGCATCTGACATTCAATTCTGGAATTAATATTAAAAATCCAGAGCCACAATTGATGACATATGAAGAGAATGGATACTGTGCCTTGATTCCAATACCATCCAAAATTCCAATTTACCAGTCAATCTTCATTGAGCCATTTGATGGACTTACTTGGTTGTTCTTTGTGCTTACTATGACTTGTTGTGTTGCTGTTTGGTGGATATTCCGTGGTCGTGGTGCTGTTGACTCCCCGTGGCTACTTGGGTACGGCATGGTTGTCATGTTCATCGGTCAAGGTTTCGACTTCTCTAGGAATAATCGCGTGGTGCTGACTATTCTGTTACAATTGATAATCATGATGATTTGGGTGCTGTGCAATGCCTTCGGTGGTGTTGTCACGTCCTTCATGATCCAGCCAATCCAGGAACATCGAATTGTGACATTTGATGACTTAATCGCGTCAGATCATAAGATAATGTCTGATCTGAGTTTTGCTTCTAAAATATCAAAATCGGAAGCATATGAAGCACTAAAATCAAGACTTAATACATCAGGTGCAAGTCTTAAGGCACAATTTGCCTATGAACTGTCCAAAAAGGACTTTGTATTTATAATAAGTTGTGATCAGGCTGAGGTTTTAGTTGATGTTATTCTCGGTTATGCATTGAGAAGAGTCTCTGACTTTTACTACTTGCTGCCACAGAATATCCTCCCGTTCCTTATACAGCTTGAAGCTAGCTATTTGAATCCATTCATTGGACGGCTCCAATACTATATGGACTTGTCATTTCAAGCTGGCTTAATGCATATGTGGAAGGTCTATGAGAACAATCCATTCAGAAAAAAGTATACTAAATATAGTAAGCCAACGTACTTGGAACTTGATGACTTAGTTCAAGTCTTCAGCATCCTCATTATTGGATATTTGATGTCATCTGCAATATTCGTCATTGAGATCTTCTTTCATGGCATGTTAGTGAAGTTAATGCTTGCAAATCAAGGAAGGAAGATGAGGAATCGAGTACATCAGATGACATATAAGAAGTGGAAGCAGCCAAAGCATCCAAAATATCAAAAAGGTGCACTTTACTACATCATTCATCGACGCAAGAGAGTCAAGCGATTGAAGGGAAGGAAGTTGAAAGTTCGAAGGATTTATGTGCAGCCGAGGTTTGATGTGGACCAAGGAATTGTGGCTAAATAGGCATAAAATAGACAGAAGCCTGAATATAAGTTGATAAAAGTGTTAAGTATGTGTTAGAAATTAGATGTATTGTCATTTTCAGATGTAGATCTATGTGAATTAGAGTTTAATCGTCCCGAGTGGACAAAAAGACGTTGGAATTAGGCATAAACTAGGCTATTGACTAATTTTGCATGTATTTTAATCCACTTGAGACTAAAATGTTTAATAAATCACAATAAATGTCTTGTTTGAAACTAAAAATTGACTGTAAACTGAATTTTCTTAGATCTCGGCTTCGTGACCGACACTTAGACCAATAACAAAAGATTGAGACACGAAGAGACTAAGAAACCGAGCGATTGAGAGTTTTTGAGACCGAGATTATAAGCGAATTACCCAAAGTCAATCAATCTCGAGACATAGACCTAGAATTATGGGTGTCATGGCATTACCTGCGATCTAGATGACACATAACCCAAAGCTAATGACATTGAGCTGCTTTGGATCAACTTAGTGCTAGTTTCATGTCAAATTGTTCCTTAAATTGCCTAGACACTATCCTTTAGTCTGATTACTTCTACACTTGTTCATTCCGAGCTAGTTTCAAGTTCAATTCCAATACCTATCGCTGACCATTAACACTTGTTGCATCCATAGCAACGACTTCTACCATTGCATAGCTCTTACAATTTTTTATTAATTTTTCTATAAAATATCACGTAGTAAAGTTGAATTTCTAAGAATTCGTCGAAATCATGAAGATTTCTGGAATTTTTGTGCATTTTTTGACACTTTTCATCTTCAACTCTACACTCAGCACAAATTTGATCCTCAAAACGTCATCAAATGACAAAAAATTATCAAATTATGTCTGTGAAATAATAAAAGAAATCACAAAGTCAAGTAGTCATACACAAGATATATTTTTGGGAAATTTTGGCAGTTCCGAATGGTATTCGACAATCAATTACATTGCTGGATGTATTGGAGATGATAATCCCTTAATTATTACTGGATTTTTGTCTGTACCGGTTAGTAAAGTATTAAGAAAAGCAACTGTTGTTATTATAACAGTTGATTCTATTGATACGGTAAGTTAAGTGAATTATATGACTGAGTATGATGTCATGGGATCTTTGTACGGGTCCTTTCACATTGACAGGACTCTATGGGGTGATTGAGACCGAGTTAGGAAGAATCTATTTTAGAGACCGACTCCAGTTGAATCCGACTACATTAGAGAATTGATCAATGTAGATCAGACTGGAGGCCAACTTTGGACACCATTTAGAGTCCGAATCCAGAAATCCTGCTAATTTTGGTTTGAAAGATCGGTTTCTGATGGGATTCTAAGGCCATGTACTGATATCCGGTCTGTTGTCTAACCATACGGCTAAAGAGGCCTTACTCTCGCACTTTCAGATTCGCCTTTGGATGACTCAATACCAAATAGACCGATTTCTCCGGTGATGGCTCGGTTCAGTATTAAAGAACCTGTGACAATACATGGCAATTTGGCCATGTAACCGCATGACCATGTGACCATCTTACATGGTGACAATGTGATCAGTGGTATACCTGTTTGCAACTCTACCGTACCGTACAACCACCGAAGAAATCGACCCCAGCTTCCAATCCCCTCAGATCCTACACCAACTTAAGTAGCACATTATTTTGATATTTTTCAGAAAATCCTCAACGTAACTATCCGACCTAATTTTGAATCAAATGTCCAAAATTTTAAGGCCAAGATCCTGATCATCACGCCATCAACAATCTCAAATGAAGAAACAGACGAAGCTCTTGAGGAATTTTCAGATTTTGGTGTACTTAACATTGCATTCCTCCGTACAACTGAGTCTGGTGATATTGAAGTTAAGATGAATGCATCGCTAATAAGTCAGCACAGCACAGTCATGATTAATCCAAATATTTCGATGATATTTCCAAATAAACTTAAGAATATGCAAGGATATGCTTATAAAATTGCTTTAAATCGTCAACATCCACGGATATACATTTATAATGGTGCCGTCATCACACCTTTAGCTCATTTTATGTCCATTGTCCAAAAGATCCAGAATGCAACAGTTCAGTACATAATAGAACCAAATTATATAATACTGAGTGAGCACTGGCTAAGACGTACGATGCACTTGACATTCAACTCTGCATTTCGTATGAAAATTCATGAACCGGAGCTGTTGACCTATGAAGAGACTGGTTACTGTGCCTTAGTTCCACTGCCAAAAAGAACATCACTTTTTCAATCAATTCTCATCGAGCCATTTGATGAACTTACTTGGCTGTTCTTTGTGCTTACTATGACTTGTTGTGTATTTGTCTGGTGGCTGTTCCGTGGTCGTGGTGCTGTTGAATCTTCGTGGCTACTTGCTTATGGCATGTTCGTCATGTTTGTCGGTCAACATTTCCGTTTCAGTCGACGCAATCGTTTGGTGCTGACTATTCTGTTGGAACTGATTATTGTGATGATTTGGATACTGTGCAATGCCTACGGTGGTGTCGTCACATCCCTTATGATTCAGCCTATTAAGACAGAGCGTTTTAAGACATTTGATGATTTGGTCGCATCACATTATGAGATTATAGCTGACGAAGCATTCACCCTAAGCATAAGCGGATCCGAAGATTATAAAGTCTTAAAACCGCGACTTAACCTGTCAGGTCCATACATAGGAAATCGATTTCCATATGAACTGACACGTGATCAGTACGTCTTCATCCTCACATGTGATCAATCGGAAGTAATCATTGATGTCACGCTGCCACAAGTCAATCGAAGAGTATCCGAATTTTATTACATGCTGCCACAGAAAATATCTCCATTTTTGCTGTATCTTGCAGCTAGTTATCTTAATCCGTTCCTTGAACGACTTCAATATTATATGGATTTATGCTTTCAAGCTGGTTTGATGCACATGTGGAGGACTTATACATCAGAAATAAATCCATATCGAACCAAGGATGTTGAGCATAGAAAGTTCTTCAATTTGAAAGTTTCAGATCTTAATCAAGTGCTTAGCATCCTTATGATTGGTTATGTGATGTCAGTGCTTGTGCTGCTTATTGAGATCTTCTTTCATGACATCCTGCAGAAGCTGACATTTGCTAGTCTAGCAAGTAAGTTGAGAAAAAGGGTACATCAGATGGCATATAAGAAAAGGAAGCAGCCAAAGCATCCAAAATATCAAAAAGGTGCACTTTACTACATCATTCATCGACGCAAGAGAGTCAAGCGATTGAAGGGAAAGAAGTTGAAAGTTCGAAAGATTTATGTGCAGCCGAGGTTCCCTGAGGATTAAGGAGTTGCTGAAAATATTCCAAGAGATTGCCACAATGGGGTTCTATGGTGCCATCAGGACAACTTCGCGTCTTTCCGCTGATTTAGTCTAAGAAAACACTTTGTGCTGTCCGAGAATGACACAGCATGTTTTGAAACCAGTTCCCGGATTTGAGCTAAATGTAATTATTAGCAAGTAAATCGCTAGATTCAATATCATACGTTAAGCATCAACATTAAAGCTTGTATCAACGCATTTCAACGCATTTTGCAATAGAAATTAATTCAATATTTATTTATTATTTATTCATTAGAACTACAATGTAAAATGTTAAAGCTAGGGTAATAAAGGTCAATAAAATCAACATTAGTGACATTTGTGCATCAATTCTTACTGGATCTATGGAAACTACATCAATTATTTGCAAATTTAATTAATTTTTCGAGTAACACAATCAAAAAGTTATGAAATTCTCACGAATTTTGGTGACATTTATCGCAATCCTCACCATTTCCTCAACAATCAGCACCAATTCCATCCCCAGAACCTCACAAAGTTCCAAGAAATTATCAATTTATGTCTGCAAAATCACCAAAGACATCATCAAGTCCAAAAGTGACACTCAGGATGTTCTTATTGGAAATTTGGGTGGACAAATGTGGTCATCGACAGTCAATGACATTGCTGGATGTGTTGGACGTGATACTGCTGTGGTAATGAGTGATTTTATGGATCCATTTGCAGAAATTACTTTAAACAAGGCGGCTATAGTGATTTTGGTGTTTGAGACTGTAGATGAAGTAAGTTTGAGAATGAATTTTCGATTAATTTTCTTCAATCGGCTAGGGCTCGAACAAGTACTAGGCTTGCATTTGTTGCATTTTAGACTCTCAGGCATGCTTTTTCGGCTGAATTATAGTTCGATCAAGGTTGCAGGCCAGTTCGTACATTTTTTGTAAATATGCCTGTAGCCTTGGACGAACAATAACCCTAACAAGCAAAGAGATCGCTTTTATGTACAATAGTGGTCTTTCTGTAATATAGAAGCATATTCTATGTCTATTAAGGTAATCAACAGCCGAAAATGTAGCAAATGAATGCAGTTTTGGACGAACCCTAACCAAAATCTTTTATAATTCAGATTAAACTCTATCAAGTCTTGAATCAGATAATTAATTCATCACTATCAATTCACATGTCAAAGATAATCTGCATTGTAAGCAGCACAGCTGACTGGGACCAGCAGATGATGATCATTGACGGATTTTCATTCTATAGTTTCATCAATTTCATCATTTTGTTCCAAAAAAGCAACAAAATTGCAATTATGACAATAAATCTCTTTGCACATGATCTAAGGACATCCAATAAGCTTCTAAATGGACATGAATTGTTCCCAGACAGACTGAAAAATCTCAACGGCTTCAAATACAGAATTCCTGTTTGTCTTCAATATCCTCGAGTCATTATTGAAGATGATGACCTCAAATCAGACTTGAAGCTATTCATTGAAACTGTTGCGGATATCCAAAATGCAAGCTATCAATTCTATCTGTTTAGAGATTGTAAAACAATCATGAATGCATGGAAACATCGAACTATGGAATTAACTTTGAATACTGTTGTTAACTTCCCAGATTACTTTGGAAGTAAGCTTCTTACATATGAAGAGGATGGATACTGTGCCTTAGTTCCAATACCGCCAAAAATTCCAATTTTTCAGTCAATTCTCATTGAGCCATTTGATAGTCTAACTTGGCTGTTCTTTGCAGTTACTATGGCTTGTTGTGTTGCTGTCTGGTGGATGTTCAAAGGTCGTGGTGCTGTTGACTCTCCATGGCTACTTGGGTATGGTATGGTTGTCATGTTTATTGGTCAAGGTGTCGACTTCTCTCGGAATAATCGTTCAGTGCTGATTTTCCTGCTTGAATTGATTATTGCCATGATTTGGATCCTGTGCAATGCCTATGAAGGTGTCATCACGTCCTTCATGATCGAACCAATCCATGAGCATCGTCTTGAGACATTTGATGACTTGGTCGCTTCAGATTATGATATAGCATGTGACGAGGTCTTTGAGTACATGATAAAGCAGACGGAAGCATATAAAGCCTTAAAATCAAGGCGAATACATGATATGGCATATAAGAAGCGGAAGCAGCCAAAGCATCCAAAATATTTGAAGGTTTCAGATCTTAATCAAGTGCTTAGCATCCTTATGATTGGTTATGTGATGTCAGTGCTTGTGCTGCTTATTGAGATCTTCTGTCATGACATCGTGCAGAAGCTGACATTTGCAAGGATTGCTAGTAAGTTGAAGAATCGAATACATGATATGGCATATAAGAAGCGGAAGCAGCCAAAGCATCCAAAATATCAAAAAGGTGCACTTTACTACATAATTCATCGACGCAAGAGAGTCAAGCGATTGAAGGGAAAGAAATTGAGAGTTCGAAGGATTTATGTGCAGCCTAGGTTTGATGTGAAGTAGGGAATTGCCAAAAATATCAATTTTTGACATTTTAAACAGAGTCAGTCGACTCGACAAGTTCTGATTTGATTAATAATTTATTATGTTTAAGCTTTTAAATATGATCAAGATTTATAATAAAATTCATGACATTTGTACATCAACACTTGCTGCATCTATGGAAACTATATTAACCATTGCACAATTTAATTGATTATTTCAATTGAACAACGCAAGGAATTATGAAATTTTTACAATTTTTAGCTTTATTCATCCTCAATTCAATATTCAGCACCAATTTCATCCTCAACATTTCAGCATATGACAACAAATTGTCAAATTATGTCTGCAAAATCACCAAAGACATCATCAAGTCAAAAAGTGACACTCAGGATGTCCTCATTGGAAATTTGGGTGGACAAATGTGGTCATCGACAGTCAATGACATTGCTGGATGTGTTGGACATGACACTGCTGTGGTTTTGAGTGATTTTAAGGATGTGCTGACTGATAAGAGAAGTAGAAAAGCAGCAATTGTAGTATTAGCACTGGGGTTGTCTGATTAGGTATGTAATCTATGGTTCAGTCAATAATTGCAAGTCTGCACATCTAAAATACAGGGCTGTAGACAAATAATCCAAGTCTGCAGCCTTGGATGAATTATAAGGCAGAGATCGAAGCCATAACTAATTTTGAATGGGATCTAGTCGATTTAAGTCGACCTTTCCATACAAAATTGAAGTCGAATTTGAGCTCTGCTATAAAAAACAGTCGAAAATGGCGGACCTGCAGTTCAAGGTCGAATCCTAAGCTTTGAAGTATAATTTCGATTTTAATCTTATAGAATACAATAATATCAATCGTCAGAACCCACATTCACTCAAAAGTTTGGAATCATAAAGCAAAAGTCATGTTTTTTTTTTTTTTTTTTTTTTTTTTTTTTTTTAAATAAACTTTTTTATTCATTAAATTTTTAACTTAATTATGTACAAAGTTTGGATACATTTTATTTGTATTTAAATTTTTAAAGGATTCTGGCTTATCGCATTCATCACTTAGTTTTTGATTTTATTTTGAAATTGTTTTGCTTTAATTTATGTTGTGGTTTATTCGGTGTTTCGCGACGCAAGACGAGTGTTGAAATTCGTTTGCAACTTTCCGACGTAGTCCTCAATAGAGGGTATTTTTGCTTCAGTATGTAGATCTGATATCCTTTCATATCTTGTTTTGTTGAGAACAATTCTCAAGAATTTGTTTTGTAGTACTTGTAGTTTTTGTAGATGTGTTTTTGCCATCCGTTCGAATGCTGGACAGCCGTATGTGAAGATGGGTCTCACGGCTAGCTTGTAGATGGGAAGTTTGTTTCGAACGTCGAGATGTGAGTTCCTGCTGATGAGGGGATAAAGTAGTCTTAGTGCAGTGTGAGCTCTGTTGGTCACATATTCTACATGCTGCTTTAATGTCACTCTCTTGTCGATTATCATTCCCAGATATTTAGCTTCGATTTCCCATTTGATGTTTTCGTTGAGGAATTTGATGTTGTCTCTTGGAAGTTGCCTGGAGTACCTATTTGTGATGAATAAGGCTTGAGTCTTCTGTTTGTTGAGATTTATTTTCCATTTGTTCATGTATTGTTGTACTTTTCTTCCAGTGTGTTGTAGATGTGTTACAATATCGGCTGAGTTTTCTGCAGAATGATACAATGCAGTATCATCTGCGAAGAGTGCGATATTGTTAGTTGTTTCTCTTACAATATCATATGTGTAGATGTTGTAGAGAGTTGGTGAAAGCACTGCTCCTTGTGGTACTCCGAATTTGATTTCATTGGTTTCTGAGAACTGACCTTTAATAAAAACTGAGAAAGTTCTTTCACTTAGGAAAGATCTTACAGTTTTTATAAGTGGTAGTGGAAACCCTAATTTGATCATTTTAAACAAGAGTCCGTTATGCCAGACTCTGTCAAATGCTTTCTCCACATCTAGGAAGATCATTCCTGTTGATTTCTTCCTGCTTATGTTTTCCTTTGCTGTTTTGATTACTTTGATGAGTTGGTGAGATGTTGATCGTCCTGTGCGAAAGCCACACTGTTGAGTCGGAATGATGTTGTTATCCTCCAGATGCTCGTTTATTCTATTCAGCAATACTCTCTCAATATTTTGCTTAGGGAACTAAGCAAGCTTATTGGCCTATAGCTGCTCACTTCGTTTGCTGGTTTGCCAGGTTTTGGGATCGGGATTACTTTAGCTTTTTTCCAAACTTTCGGAAAATAGTTAAGTTTGAGACACGTGTTGATGATGAACTTCAAATATTCGAAGCCTTTTGGTGGAAGATTTTTGAGGAGTATGTTGTTGACATCGTCTAATCCTGGTGCTTTAGGATTTTTCAGATTTCTTACAATGTATAAGATTTCCTCTACATTTGTAAGTTCTGTGCAGTCACTATTTTCTCCTTCCAATGTTTCCTTCACTGCGTTGTCTACTTCCTGGGTGTGTACTGGGTTGTTGTCCTCAAGTGGATTTTCGTGTGCTTTACGAAAATAGTCACTGAGAACGCTGGCTTTTTCCTTATTAGTGATAAACGTTCTATCTGCATCAATCAACGGTGGCATCGATTTTGAACCTTTCTTGCAATGCTTTGCAATCCTCCAGACTGTTTGGTTTGATGGTTGGATTTCTGAAAGCCGCTTATTCCAGTTTGTATTTTTGAGTTCCTTAATTTTGTCTTTGATGACTTTCTGTAGGATGTTTAATTCAGTTTTGATTTGATTATCTCTGCTACGTTGCCATCTTCGTCGAAGACTTCTTTTCGTCCTGATTAAGTCTTTGATTTCTGGTGTGAGCTTTGTCGATTCAAAGTTGATCTTTTTCTTCTTCACAGTTTTGTTTCTGGAATCCATGATGAGTTCTGAGAATACTTTGATATGATGTTCTATCTCCTCTACTGTGTTGCATGGGTTTTCCAGAGTGCTGTCTTCGATGCGACGAGTTATATACGATTTGAATTTTTTCCAGTTGGCATTTCTGTAGTCATATCTGTAAACTGTGTTGTCTGTTCTGTCAACTTTGGATGTCCTGATTTGAAAATACACAGCGCAATGGTCACTCATTGCCTCTGTGCATTTTAGTTCTGTAGTGTTCAGACTGGAATTTGAGAGCATTAGGTCGATTGTTGATACAGATTTCGTCGGATCTTCTGGATAATACGTTGGTGAATCGGGGTAGTAGATCATGAACTCCCCGGACATATCCTGTAGTATTGTCCCGGCTTTGTTTGCTACGTTGCAATTCCACTCTCGATGTTTTGCATTGAAGTCTCCGCAGATGTAGTAGTTTCCTCTGATGTTTGTTATTTTGTTGATGTCATCTCTTAGATGATCGTCTATTTCCCTTCCTTTGCTTCCTCCTGGAAGATAGACGGAGAGGATATGGCAGCTTATTGATTCGTTGATGAAGACTTTTATTCCGATGCATTCTATTAGCTTTGTGTTGTAACTTTGTTGAAGCTGATGTTTTAGATTTCTTTTGACAATGATCGCAACACCACCTTTTGGTCTATCAATGCGATCAAATCGATGAATCAAAAGTCATGCTTTTAGTCAAAAGCTCTCACAATATCAATCGTAGACTTCAAATTCTGCAGATGTTAGTGACATATGGATTCCTTGACAGTTCCATCGTCCATGAGAATAAAGATGGCAAAATCATTTTTGAGATTTACTTCACAATGAAGCAATCCGTGAGGATATTGACGAATCCTGAGCAGTCAGACCTTGTATTTCCGGATAAATTGAGGAACATGAGAGGATACAGCTACAATATCTTGGCATATAATCAGATCCCACGAGTTATAATCGAATCAAATGAGGTTAAATCGACTTTAATTCCATTCATCGATGCCATTGTGCAGCAACAGAATGCAAGATACCAAATCTACATTATTCAGGATTTACGTGATGTCAAGCAGTACTGGATGAATCGAAATTTTGACTTATCATTAAGCTTTGGTGTGCGTATGGAATCTGATGAGCCACAATTGATGACCTACGAGGAAAGTGCCTATTGTGCCTTGGTTCCGTTGCCACCAGCAACAACTTTCATCCAGTTAATCTTCATCGAACCATTTGATGGACTTACTTGGTTGTTCTTTGTGCTGACTATGACTTGTTGTGTTGCTGTTTGGTGGATGTTCGAAGGTCGTGGTGCTGTTGACTCACCGTGGCTACTTGGGTACGGCATGGTTGTCATGTTTATCGGTCAAGGTGTTGATTTTAGTCGGAACAATCGTTTGGTGCTGACTACTCTACTGGAACTGATTATTGTCATGATTTGGATAATGTGCAATGCCTACGAAGGTGTCATCACGTCCTTCATGATCCAGCCGATCCGAGAACAACGACTAAAAACTTTTAATGACTTAGAAGCTTCAAATCTTGAGATCATGACTGACAATACATTTGCAATGATGTTAAGCACTGATTCATATGAGACATTAAAGACAAGATTGAACACATCTGCAGTACAATTGGATTACCACTTTAATCAGGAACTGAGTCGACAACATTATGTATTTATCATGACTTGCGATCAGGCTAAAGTTATCATTGACCAGGTACTTGAGCATGAAAATAAGACAGTGTCTAAATTTTACTATTTATTGCCTGAAAAGTTCATGCCATTTCTGATACAATTGGAAGCAAGCTATTTGAATCCCTTTTTGGAACGATTTCAATATTTTATGGATCTGTCATTTCAAGCAGGTCTGCAAGAATATTGGGCATTTGACTACTCGACAGTAAATCCTTACAAAAAAGTTCACATCTTTATTGATGTGTTTGAGTATTTGAAATTAGGGGATTTGACTCAAGTGTTCAGCATCCTCATTATTGGCTGTTTGGTGTCATCTGCAATTTTTGTAATTGAGATATTCTTTTATGAGATTTTAAGGAAGTTAAAGCTTGCAAGTTTAGCACAGAAGCTAAGGAATCGAATATTTCAGATGGCATATAAGAAGCGGAAGCAGCCAAAGCATCCAAAATATCAAAAAGGTGCACTTTACTACATCATTCATCGACGCAAGAGAGTCAAGCGATTGAAGGGAAGGAAGTTGAAAGTTCGAAGGATTTATGTGCAGTCCAGGTTCCCTGTGGATTGAGGATCAAGTTCTCTCCCCTCCCAGAATATGTTTCTATCTCCCAACATTCCATTTCTTGTACATTTAGGTTTGAATATGTAGTTTGAAGCACAAACAAAGTAATAAAGCATAATCTGCAATTTGCTGTTTGAGAGCACAAAATTATAAAATTTTTATGGTCATTACAAAGCTTGCAGTTTCAATATTATCACCATGGATGACTATTGTCCATCAACACTTGTTGCGTCTATGGAAACTACAAAACCATTGCACAATTTAATTAATTTTTCGAGGAAGAATTGAAAATTATGAAATTCACACGAATTTTTGTGGCATTATTCACAATTCTCATCCTCAACTCAACAATCAGCACCACTAATATCCCCAAAACATCACCAAATGACCAAAAATTATCAAATTATATCTGCAAAATCACCAAAGACATCATCAAGTCCAAAAGTGACACTCAGGATGTTCTCATTGGAAATTTGGGTGGACAAATGTGGTCAACGACAGTCAATGACATTGCTGGATGTGTTGGACATGACACTGCTGTGGTTTTGAGTGATTTTAATGATGTGATGACTGAACAGACTCTAAGGTTTTTTTGCTAAAATTCGGCTTATAAGTGACAGACATTAAAAAAATTATTTTGTATTAAATCTATGTCATTCTAACTAAATAAAATTAGAAAAATTATCTGAGAAAGTAATTAGTACAGTCTGTATATTCTCCAACTGGAATTGAGTAAATATAGTGACCAACTGACTGGAAAAACTAAATTGTCGTGCATCGATTCAAAAAAAAAAAAAAGAAAAAGACAATAATAATAACAATAATAATAACCCTGAAGAAACTCTACTATTGTTATGCCTGTATCTCCTCCCAAAGACAAAAAAACACTAGTAAACTCGATAACGAGCCAAACGCCAAAATCAAGTGCCAGAAAGCACTTTCAATTAACACCAGAAGAGGATATCGAGCCCAAGAAACATTGCCAGAATATGTCACTGACCGAGAGTGATCTCAAGGATTTCATGAAGGAGATGAAAGATCAAATGATGATGATGAGCCAAAAAATTGATGAGTTGTCAATGAAATTTGAGACTAAAATCGATTCACTGATGTTGGATATTAAGAAAGTGAAAGAAGAATTTGTTGAGGTAAGAGCGGAGGTGCTTGAGTTAGAGGAAGGGAACGCTGAAATGAAAATCAAATTTCTTGCACATGATAGACAAATCAACATACTAAATCAAAAAATGCTGGAAAACCAGCTGACAATGGTCAATATAGCAACAAAAGTGGAAGAGGAAAAATTTCTCGATCAACTGAATAAATGGTCCAGCAATATCCTCCAAGATACACTAATGAGCCACAATCTTTCGTGGAACGAGAAATACAAGTCCAAGTCCGCAAATCTGTACTTTAACTCACTGTCCGATAAAAAGAAATTCCTGAATTTCCTAAAAAGTAAGCAAAAAGATGCCAATGATAAATTTGTGCCAATCCTCAACGAAAACATATTCTCATTAGAAGAATCGGATGTCAACAGAGCAAACGCAATCGAATTTCGAACTCCAATGACCAAACTCAATCGCGATATCTTCAACAAAGTACGAGCTGCCAAGAAGAAGAATGCCATAATTGAAGGAGTGTGGCTATCAAATGGAAGTGTAAAAATCCGCATCAAAAAATTGAAGCCAATCCAGATCACTGATACAGAGCACTTAGATGAAATCTTCAGCGTATATAAAATTGAAATATCTCAAAAATAGTCAGTAAGTCACCTCATATTATAGTAATTTCTTTTTCTGTTCCAATTGTGTCCTTAATAAACATGAACTTAGTAACTAAAACAAAAAAAAAAAGAAAGAAAAAAAAAATAACAATGATAATAATAACTACATATGCAGTCCCGTTTATGAAAATTCCGCTGAAAGTCCACCATGATGAATATTTATTCGGTCGCAAATGAATTATCCTGTCCGACGTGAAAATTAGAAGAATATTTTGAAAAAAATATTTTGTTTTTTTTTTTGAAAATACTATGTAAATAAACTGTTAGAACATGTACTAAAGTTAAAAAAGATTTGAATTCAAATTTTTTAGAGACGTTACAAGACGGTTAAACGTTTTTCTGTCTTTTTTTCGGGAAACACGAACATATTCATTTCTTTACACAGTAAATTTTTTTTTGTTTTCTTTTCTTTTGTCTCCATAATATGATCTATCTTAATAAATGCAATGCTCTCTAACTGTATGAATCCATGAAAATTCGATAACATAAAAGACATTATCGCGGTAACAAGCACGCCGTTAATTTTTCATTAGGTCACTGACGAAATCGTGTAAATTAACGGTCAAAAATTGCCCTAATGTAACAGGTATCAGATGGGAACATGGAAGTTGGCTCGAAACTATACTTGTTTACCAAATTTGACTCCTGCTTATGTATGTAAGCACATTATGAGCAATGTAATGCGAAAGCATTACGAGTGCAAAAACTCGGGAATCGTGATTTCGGAGTCTATTTATTTCGTGGCGAGTAAAGTACGACTTTATCCTTCATCTGGTCAAATGACGAAATCGTGGAAGATAATGGTAATAAGTACAGAGGGCAATGATCTTGTTAGAGTTGTTAACCGAGAAAGCTGCCTTGAAGTGACTATCGTAACTAACGCTCAGATACTGAATCAAAAAACCTACTTGTATTAAATGTGAGAACGTTTAAAGTACTTTATTTGCATAACTTCGTTTCCAATCGTAGACAAACAACAACGTAATAAAATTAATAAAAAAATAAAAGAAAAATAGTTAGAGATCATATTGCAATCATCAATCAATAAGACAAAAAAAAAAAAAAAAAATCATATTTAGTCATGTTCTTACTATTCGCCAAATCTTTCAGTGTACATTCATCATCGGAAATGTAATGTAGTTGTTCATATTTATATACATAAAAAAAAAAAGACAAATACAGATAATGTAACCATGATGTCCACTCTCTATGGATAATTTTTCTTTTCCTTGCTCTGTCATTGAATTAATTAAATTAGAATGAACGAATACAATAATTATGAATTAGAATTAACAATTAGCCATCACAATAGCATCCCTCATAGTATTATACATAAAAATAGCATAAATTGTCTTTACTTAAATTCACAATCTCTTAGAAATAGTCTTAGTGATCTGCAATGTTTTATATCTAGCTTAAAATATAAAATTCAAGTGGTTTTAGTAGTCGAAACATGGATTAAACCGTCAGAAACACAATTCTTCAACCTCCAAAATTATCATGCAATTCACTCTACCAGATCGAAATCAATAGGTGGAGGGGCATCTATTTTTGTTCTTAACGAATTTGATACAGCAAGTCTCATGTATGAAGAATCTACTAACAATAATAATTTCATTATCATCTCACTCATAAAAACAGACATTCACTTTGGGTTGTGCTACAGGCAGCCGAATAATAGCATTGATCAAGATGGAAGAATATTCTTAAATAAGATTGATTCTCTGCTAAACACATACAACAAGCTTTATTTTTTCGGAGACCTTAACATAAATCTTTTTGATACAACTCCTATTACTGAGTCGTATAGAGACATAATCAAATCAAACGGATTTTCCTTTGTCAATTCCACCTCCAAAGAATTTCCAACGCGTATTAATCATAGATACAACTCCAGTTCGTGTATAGATCATGTATTCACAGACATCCATTTTCATAAAAGTCCTATCATTCATGAAATGTTCCTATTTGACAATATAGGGGACCATAAAAATATTATTTTAAGCATACAACAGCCATCAAATGAATGCGAAAAATCAAAGCCAATCAAGTATAACCGTATCAATAATCTGAAAATTCTGAACTCAAAAAAACTTGAAAACTTAGACTGTAGATCATTTGAAGAGCTTATTACAAAAGTTCAAAATGTTATAAAAGAAAATTCAAGCCGTAATCAAGTTCATTTGCCAAATATTAAACCCTATGTAGATCAAAAGACACGAAAGTTCATTGAGATTAGGAATAAATTCGTTAACTTAAAAGCTAAATATCCGCATTGTATTGATATATGCACAAGATTCAAATATTATCGTAACATAGTTAATCGAATGATAAGGAAATCGAAAAGAGCATACTACGATAGAAAGTTTATGGAAACTCTTAACGACCCAAGAAAAACCTGGCAAAATATAAACGCAGTTCTCTATAATAAATCTCAATTTCAAGATCCGCCCTGTCTATTATTAAAAGAAAATGGCATCTCAGTCAGTAATCCGAATGCTATAGCTGAGCACTTTAACAATTTTTTTATCAACATAGCCAATGTTATTTCGCCAAACAGAATCTCAGTCACATCTAATAACAATCTACAATATCAAATTAATCATAGTTTTACGTGTCCATCAGTAACTGAAGATGAATTAATCATGATAATAACCAATCTAAAATCATCAAACGCGACGGATGTGTACGGGTTATCCAATAATTTCATTAAAATTCATGGGAAAGCACTAGTAGGGAATTTAACCAAATTAATAAACCAAGCACTTTTTGCTGGCTACTTTCCTGATGTTCTTAAAATAAGCACAGTTACACCAATTTTTAAAAACGGCGATAGGAAAAATAAGAACAACTACCGCCCCATTAGTGTAAGTCCGATAATAGGGAAACTATTTGAGTACACCATACAGCGTAGACTACAAGAACATTTAGACTCAAATCATATTATAAATCCGTTTCAATTTGGCTTTGTGAAAAACTCGAACGCTGAAGTCGCAATAACTCATATACTAAATGACATTTACGAAGGCATAGACAACAAGAAATCAGTATCTTTAGTATGTATCGATCTGTCGAAAGCATTCGACTCCATCAGACATGAAATATTGATTCACAAAATAAGCCAACTCCAACTTGATAATTTTTTCCTAAAACTATTAATCTCATATTTAGAAAACCGAAAACAGGCAGTGAGAATTGCTGATGTGACGAGTTCATTTATTGACATTAATGCAGGTACACCACAGGGTGGGATTTTATCAAACCCCTTCTTTAACCTATATATCAATGATATTTTTAACATAGGGACATATGGGAAACTAGCATTGTACGCTGATGATATCTCACTAATAAACGTTGGAGAAAATCCAGTTGAATTAAAGTATATGATGGAACATGACCTAGAGCTCATAAATAAATGGTTATTGAGTAACCAGCTAGTCCCTAATGCCGATAAGTCAAAGTACATGTTATTCCATAACAAAAAAAGGTTTGAAAAATTCACAGAACGGTCGTTAAATATTCAGTTTAATGGAAAAACACTTATACGCGAAGAAAGCATACAGGTCTTAGGCCTATTGATCGACGAATCACTGTCATTTACACAACACATTCAAACAGTAAAGGACAAAATTATATCCTTTTCATATGCTATTAAAAGAGTAAGAAAATTACTATCTGAGAAAACGGCTGTAGCCCTATATTATGCACACGTCCAATCGCGAATTATGTATATGAATACCGTATGGTCAGCAGCTGCCCAAAGTAGTATCAACTCCCTTGAAGTTGCCCAAAGAAAGTCATTGAGAATTTTATTGAATAAGTCGTGGTTCTGTAGCAAATCGGAGCTTTACAGCATCAAAATTCTTCCGGTAAACACACTATGCCAGATTAGTATATGCATACAGATTTTTAAGATCACTGCTAATATTCTAAAAAATAACGTAATTTTGCAAACAGCAGATCAGAGACACAGCCACAGAACAAGAATGAGAAGTAACTTCTTAATCCCAAGTACCCATACTCAATTTGGAAGCCAAAATTTTTTCATTAGAGGGCCGCTATTATATAATTCATTAACGCAGACAATTAAGAACATTTTTTCACTAAATTTATTTAAATCTAGAATCAGAGAATTCTTCTATGAGATGTATTGTGATGCTAATAATAATAATAATTGAATATCTATTTATAATTAAAAAATTTATTTTTGTAAAAAAGTCACCATGCAGCCACATAAATATAATTTTTAAGTTTGTAACACAACCACCAGGTTATATACAAATAAACTGAATACTAAAAAAAAAAAAAAAAAAAAAAAAAAAAAGGAAGGCTGCTGTAATTATTATGGCAACTTATCATATTAATTTGGTAAGTTTTAGGGAGGTTTTTGGGTTTTTGGTTGAAATTAGGGTTTGGTCAAGAGCTGCAGGGCTGTATTTGATGGGTTTTAGATGCCCAGGCCTTAAGTCTTGAACATACCCTAACTTAAATCAGTAAGAAGTGTTTGGTCAAGGTTTGGTGCCATTATGATCAACATATCATCTATAAATCCATTAATTCATGCTTTCCTATCTCAAAATTAGACTATAATCCGCTCGCTTATTCACACTCACATCCAATCAAAGGTCTGGCATCACATGGCAAAGATCATATTCATAATCAGGAACACTTTGTACTACAATCGTCAATTACAGATTCTAGACTTTCTATTAGGTCATGGTTTCCTTAATATAGCCTTAGTCTATGAACTTGACGATGGCAATGTCTGGTTTGTGCTGTTTCCGACACTGGATCTAAATGTCCAAATAATTCCATTTCATGTACCAGCTGATGTCATCTTTCCGGACAAGTTGAAAGACATGATGAGATATCCATATAAAGTTATGCTGTCAAATGAGAAGCCACGAATCACAATCATAGACAGAAAAGTATCAGCAACATTAATTCACTTCATAGAAGTAGTTGCCAGGCACCAAAATGCATCAGTTCATGTCTTTGTCCTTCCGGATGTTAGTCAAGTCCACAATCATTGGAGGGATCGTCATATGGATCTGTTGCTGAATACAGGAGTCTTTATTGAGTCTAATGAGCCAAAATTGCTGACTTATGAGGAAAATGGCTACTGTGCCTTAGTTCCACTGCCTCCAAAAATTCCAATATTTCAGTCGATTATCATTGAACCATTCGATGGACTTACTTGGTTGTTCTTTGTCTTTACTATGATTTGTTCAGTTGTTGTCTGGTGGATGTTCCATGATCATGGTGCTGTTGACTCACCGTGGCTACTTGGGTACGGCATGATTGTCTTGCTCATCGGTCAAGGTGTCGACTTCAGTCGACATAATCGTTTGGTGCTGACAATCCTATTGGAACTGATTATTGTCATGGTTTGGATACTCAGCAATGCCTACGAAGGTGTCATCACATCCTTTATGATCGAACCAATCCAGGAACAGCGACTTGAGACATTTGATGACTTGGTAGCTTCGAATTTTGAGATTATGTCTGATGGGCTATTTGAGCACATGATTGAAGGGTCTGAGCTGCATAAAAAAATTAGGAAAAGGCTGAATACATCAGCGATTCAAATTGGCGAACGATTTGGTCTCGAAATATTCAGGCAGCAGTATGTGTTTATTGTGACTTGTGATCAGGCTAAGGCTACAATTACCTATAAACTCCCCAAAGACAACAGGTCAATTTCTGAATTTTACTATATCATGCCCGAAATGATAATGCCTTTTATGGTTCAACTTGAAGCTAGTTTCTTGAATCCATTCATTGAGAGACTTCAGTATTATATGGACTTGTCGTTTCAAGCTGGATTGCTGTATATCTGGAAACTTTATCACACAATGAATCTGCCATACAGCAAGATTTATGAGCAATCTGATGAATTTTACTACCTGAAACTGGAAGATCTAAAGCAGGTCTTCGTTATCCTTATTGTTGGATGCTTACTGTCATCTGTTTTGCTTGTCGTTGAGATCTTCTTTCATGACATTCTAGTGAAGCTGACGTTTTTAAATCAAGGAAGGAAGTTGAGGAATCGAGTAAATGATATGGCATATAAGAAGCGGAAGCAGCCAAAGCATCCAAAATATCAAAAAGGTGCACTTTACTACATCATTTATCGACGCAAGAGAGTCAAGCGATTGAAGGGAAGGAAGTTGAAAATTCGAAGGATTTATGTGCAGCCGAGGTTCCCTGTGGATTAAAGATGACGGATGTTTGAAGCATTAAGTCGGAACCGAGCTGTTCTGACTTGGTTCTGACTTTATATCGTTTTGCATTCCTGAATGTTTATTGTCTATTTTATTATGTCTATAATTGAAAAAACACTCAATTTCATTATAAAATTCAATAAAGTCACACGTGAACATCATAGCTATGCCAGAAGCTATGATTCTATGGAAACCATGAATGTCATTGCAAAATTTGATTGATTTTTAATTCAATTTTCACAGACTATAGTTAAAGTTTGTCTGTTTCTTCATGAAACTCATCAAAATTCTGGCCTCAATTCTGGCTCTTCTCATCCTCAACTCAACAATCAGCACCAATCTCATCCCCAAACCCCTACCAAATGACAAAAAGCTCTCAACATACATCTGCAAAATCACCAAAGACATCATCAAGTCCAAAAGTGACACTCAGGATGTCCTCATTGGAAATTTGGGT
Organism: Chironomus tepperi; assembly: GCF_022539635.2. Lineage (NCBI taxonomy): Eukaryota > Metazoa > Arthropoda > Insecta > Diptera > Chironomidae > Chironomus > Chironomus tepperi. Next base: position 5,444 of record NW_027226365.1, on the reverse strand, counting down.
GAACAAATGTGGTCATCGACAGTCAATGACATTGCTGGATGTGTTGGACATGACACTGCTGTGGTTTTGAGTGATTTTAAGGATGTGCTGACTGAAAAGAGGCTTGGGATAGCTGCAGTTGTGATTTTGAGCATTTGGGAAAGTAACTTGGTGAGTAAAGTTAGGTTTAAGGTTTTAGATTGATCAATTTAAGTATTTTACAGTCGGCAATAAGAATGTTGATTCGTAAGCATCATTTTGGAACTGTATGGCATCACATGGCAAAGATCATTTGCCTTGCTCCTGTAGCAATGTCGATGAATCAACGAAAAGATATTTTATCCCTATTCAGGCACTATGGCTTCATCAATGTCGCTGTTGTCTATGAAAATGTTAACGGAAATGTCCAATTTGAGTTATTTAGTTCCTTATCAGAGGTTCTAAGCACTTACACTAATCATGTTGATCATTCTGTGCTATTTCCTGACAAATTAGCATCAATGGCTGGATTCAATTACGACATTTTGGTCTACGATCAGCCATCAAGAGTGGAAATCATTGGCAATAACGCCGTAAGTCCACTTATGTACTTTTTGGATGCTGTCGTGTCCATCCAACATACAAATTACAAGCTTCACATCATTAAAGACTACAGTGAGATGAAAAGCTTTTGGATTGACCGGAAAATGGACTTGACACTTAATTCCGGTGTGGCTTATCAAAATTCAGAACCAAAATTACAGAATTATGAGGAAAATGGCTATTGTATGTTAGTTCCAATGCCTCCTAGAACTGCTATATTTCAGTCTATGTTCATGAAGCCATTTGATGGACTTACTTGGGTGCTGTTTGGAGTTACTGTGGCTTGTTGTGTTGCTGTCTGGTGGATGTTCCGTGGTCGAGGTGCTGTTGACTCACCGTGGCTGCTTGGGTACGGCATGGTCGTCATGTTCATCGGTCAAGGCATCGATTTTAGTCGGAACAATCGATTGGTTCTGACTATTTTGTTGGAATTGATTATTGCCATGATTTGGATACTCAGCAATGCCTACGAAGGTGTCGTCACTTCCTTCATGATTCAGCCATTCCAGGAACATCGCCTCGAGACATTTGATGACTTAATTGCATCAAGATATGATATAATATCAGATGAACCGTTTGGGATAAAAATGTCAGGTTCTGAATCATTTAATGCTATCAAGTCAAGGCTGAATACTTCCGGTCAGACACTAGGCAAACAGTTCCGAACTGAAGTTTTACTGCAAAAACGTGTATTTATAATGAAATGCGACATTGCAGATGACTTGATGACAAAAACTTTGAATATTGTCAATAAGAGATTTTCGGAACTTTATTATGTGATTCCGCAAAAGATTATTCCTTATTTTGAGCAGCTTGAAGCAAGTTTCTTGAATCCATTGATTGACAGACTTCAGTTTTATATGGACTTGTGCTTTCAAGCTGGATTGATGCAGGCATGGAAAGTTTTTACACGACAAAATAAGGACGTAAGCACGAAAAGTGAATTAAATAGCATGTCTGGATATTCAGAGCTTAAAGACCTGGGTCAAGTGTTCAGCATCCTCATTATTGGCTATTTGCTGTCATTTGGAATGCTCGTCATCGAAATCTTCTTTCATGGCGTCCTGCAGAAGTTGAGGATGGGGTATTTAGCAAGAAAGATGAGGAATCGACTACATGATATGGCATTTAAGAAGCGGAAGCAGCCAAAGCATCCAAAATATCAAAAAGGTGCACATCATTCATCGACGCAAGAGAGTCAAGCGATTGAAAGGAAAGAAGTTGAAAGTTCGAAGGATTTATGTGAAGCCAAAGTTTTCTTTGGACTAAAAATTGTCAATAATCAATACCGAAGTCAATAGGTTTGATTTCCCAAAAGACACAAGGCTTGAAAAAATCGGAAAATTTTGCGCTCAAGCCGGCATCGTTTCTAGTCTAATTCAGCTCATTCGACCCCACACTAGAGTCGAGCCGGCCTTGGTATATTATTTTTATACTTATTCAAATCATGTGCCTTTGGGACACGTTAATAAATGCATAAAATTAATGTCCCAACTAGCATAATCGATCCAAAATCCTCCATCAGACCACAGACTGTCTCTCAGATTGAGTCAGAGTCACGTTGAGCTAGTCAGAGCTGGAAGAACTGCTGCAGTCGTGCTTCATTAGATTCCAATGGACTCTTTAGCCTGATTTTAGTGGAATCCGTATTGGACTGATCAGAACAGGAGCCAGACTCCAAAATAAAGTCCTATTATCTCTGGCTTTAGTAGTGGATTTTTGATCGATTATCCGGTTAGTGCTGTTGGGAATTAGTTTTAAATACAAAATAAATACACAGATTTCAACTTTTATCACAAGATATTAATTATATTTAATTAAATTTGATATAAAAATGACATTACAGCAATTTGATGAGCTAAAGTAGTGGTGGACAATATTTTTTGAGTCACGGCAAGCTTCATCCTAATATAAATTTTCACGACACACTGGTGTACACTCAAGAATCTGAGGTAAATCTGAGTCACATCTAATATACATCAAAGATCCTTAAATGTACACCAAGAGTGTGCCGCGGCACACAGGTAGTCTTCCAGGTAGCTAGAAATATTGTAATAATGTAAGACTATGCTTAAGATTCCTAAGATTCTAGATCAAAAAGTCCTTCCTAATCCTTAAACATCATTCAAAGACTTCCTCCTAAAATTCTCAATTTTACTTAAATTCAAGTCCATTAAAATACAATCCAAAGCATCCTGACTGCTACTCTTCATCATTTCCACATACTCATTCCTTATAACAAGTCTTCGATATCCATATGGATCTGTATTAGCATAAATGACTGCTTTATAGTTATACATTGCATTCTTAATTGCTATATTCTCAATACAGTATGGATAGTCATGATAATCAATCAAGTTCCTGACTATATCAATCTGATCCAAATAATAATGCTTTGTAAATTCACCAAATATTTCCGTACAGTCCTCATCGGACGTGTCAATGTCATTAAAATCGGAGTTCCTAAAGCAGTCGAGGTGTTCCTCATAAAAATCACTTTTAAACAGCACCATGAGATCCTCAAACATTTCCTTAAAATAATCCTCAACATATAAATTACACAGCGGTGCTGCCAGCATGACTGCATATGCTTCCTTCATCTCCCTTGACTTGCCTGTCACAATTCTTGTCATGCTGAATGTTTTACGGTCAATTTCACTGTCTGGAATTCGGCTTGAGTCACGAATGTTGAGCTTTAATTTCATACAGCGTTGAGTTGTGGTGAGCAGCATGTCGGTGAGGGAATATTTTGGTGCTGTCGGGGTTGCTTTCATGATTTTGAGGTACTTTTTGTAGGTTAGAAGCAGTTCGTAGTCATTTTTTGAGGTTAGGGATGGTGATATGATGAGGATGATAAGGAAGAGGGGGATTAGGTGGGATTGCATGGCTGGAATTGATGCTGGGTTGAGTATTAGGTAGGAATATTGAAGATTGACCAAGAATATTGAAGATTTTATGGATTTTGTTGCAGATTGACCAAGAATCTTGAAGATTTTATGGATTTTGTTGCAGATTGACCAAGAATCTTGAAGATTTGCTGGATTTTGTTGCAGATTGACCAGGAATATTGAAGATTTGATAAATTATGCTGCAGATTGACCAAGAATATTCCAAAATTCCAACTTTTCAGCTCCAAAATCACTTCAAATGACTCACAAATTATCTCAAGTCAGTCTCACATCCGCAATATATGTAAAATCACGTCTCAATGCGTCACCAGCTCTGAAATCAGCTCCTTAATCAGCTCAATATATCACCAAGTATTACAATCAGTCAATTCCAATCAATTATGAATCACAAACTTGATGACAAAGAAGAAATAATTCAAAAATTTTGTCAAAATCACTCAAAGTGCTAATTATAGACTAAACTGTAGTTCCAAAACAAAGCATAAAGTCATGAAAACAATCAGAAACTTTATTTTTTTGATAACTTTAAAATTGAGAGAAAAATCTCTCAGAGAGAATCTGTGATGATCATTCGCTTGCCATGCGGCTTATGTGAAAAGAAAGTTTAGTCGATAAGAGCAGCTGACTGACTTTTTTTTTCTATAGAGTGTAACTGACCGGCGCAATTTTGTTGCTATTTAAAGACTTTTTTTGAGATTTTTGAGAAGTTTTTTGGGTTTGTTTATTTGAAATATTGCCGAAGTGTTCATTTAGGGGGAGTTCATGTGTTACATAACGCAATAAAATTGACTTTTTGAAACTTTCAATCGGTAATAATAAACAGCAGGCAAAGAGTGTGCTCTCAGGAGTAGAGTGAACTGAGAGCCAGGGCCCGACGGTTTTCTTGAAACTTTTTAAAAAAGCAAACAAAATATTTAAAAATAAAAAAAAACGTTACAAAATAGACGGTTTGCCAATTCTCAGAGAGGAGGGACCGTTTCCCCAACGGGACAACCCGTTACCCGTACTCAACCTTGACTGAGAAAAACACTCACGAGCATACTCATCAAGTATATTAAGGGTAAACAAGAAGACTATTAGAAGACCTGTAGAAGCTTAGTGGAGCATAAGGTCTTTAAATCAGAATTTGTGGATGGTAAGAGAGCTTGTGGTAGACCGAAGAACTCCAGGAAAGAAGCTGTCGATAAAGACAGTATTGCATTTGGTATTGGCAATTGGCAGGCGGAAGCCGGCGACATCGGGCTGATCTATGCTTATTAAAGAACATCTATATGATAGAGCGTTACGTCACATCTGAACCATGCCAAGGTCATTACATGATAAATCAATCTTGTCCAAACTGTGTGTCGTCGAATATTTTAGTAAATATCAGAAACTTAATGCTATGTGTGTGATTTTGGTCGAAACTTAATACCAAGGTGTGGCGTGTCGCAGAAATGTTTGGACAACAGTATGGTAAGTAAACTTAAAAGGCTTCTTAATACTCATTTGACATACTCTTTGGGCCCGTTCATTAATTACGTTCAAAATTTGTTACTTTATGTAACCGAAAATGTTATGATGTTATGGTTTTTATGATTACTGTGAAATTTGATCTCATTGAAAGGTTACCCGAATTAAAATAGTCGGTTAATAGATCCAAAATCCGACACCAAAAGAGTCAGTTAATTTGATATACCAAATCATATACTGGAACGCGAGATTCAAAATCTGATTATCGTAGAGGTATTTCAGAATGGTTCTTTAAAATATCGTCCATCGAGTTATTGCTATTTATCATTTAGAAGTTTCAAATCAATGCATAATAATTTATAATTAATAGTTTTTCTATTTTTCTAACATAATAACAACAAAAAAACAGCTAAAACGTTTTTTCATTGTTTTACAGTGTTTTTCAGCAATGTTTGTCGATGTTTATAGTGTTTACTGAACAATGTTTGAATTTTTTTTGACCAAGTTATGAGGTTAATTAAG
>NW_027226364.1:0-31474 GCF_022539635.2 Chironomus tepperi | reverse complement strand
TAGTTTCTCACTGGCCTTCTCCTCTAGATGACAAGTCTGACACAGACTTGTTAAATACCAAGAGACCATTTCCCAGCCTTAACATTATCAAAATGCCATCTAATAATGCCACTAATAAATCCATATAGCCTGTCCAAGAGAGAGTATGAAATCTTATACATATGCACAGAATAGTGAACATTATTCTTTTAACAAGAACTTTTATCATTGCTGTGATTAATTGCATTCTTTAATTTACTTCTCAATTTCAATTTCCTTTTTATTTCTTTCATATTTACTTAACTCATTTGAATGCTTTTTAATGAGTTGTTGCTGGATATGTGCAGAAATGCATCTCATTGAGGCTCTTTTATAAATAACGTCCAATGATTATGCAATTTTCTGTCTGTAGACCTCCTTAAAGTAGAACGTGATAAAGCAACAAATCCCATAATTTATTGCCAAAAGGAGGAAATCAACGGGAGCAGCAAAATATTAAGACTGATATCAGAATCACATCAATGAAAAATGTGTCTGTTGATACATCTTAAATTAATTACTTAACAGAACTTTCTCATAAAGGAATAAGAGCATTAAGCATAAAAGGAAAGGCAGCAAGAGAACAAAAAATTTGATTACAGCTGCTAATTTTCATTTTTCAGTGTCAGTTTAAGACAATTATTGAGAATGTTCATATATTTATATGATAATGGCAGCGCTCATGCTATGGCCTTTAGACAATTCTCATTTTCGTCGATTCCGGACAACTCGAAAATTATAAAACAAACAAATTTATTGCATTGATATTTCTTTTGATTCTCATTTTTTTTTTTGTGTGCTGTTTCATCTGAAACATAAAGACAGTGAGACGACGCAATAAAAGTGCTATAAAATATCATGATACTCAAATGCAAATGCACTTAATTTCCTTCTGTCCTTCTTCTCCTTGCACAATACTCTTCATACTTTGCATATATATTCATACCTATATGCTGAAAAATGCATTTTGATATGGACTCAATAATACTCACTTGATATTTTGTTTTCGTCTGTGTATTAAAAGCCATTTAGTAGGCTCTCTGTATATTTTTTTTTTTTTGGGTAGACGAAAATTTACAGCATTCATAAAAAGGAAGAGAAAGAGGGGAAAACGAGCTGAAGAAAAACAATAAAAATGAAAATAAATTACATGTAATGCAATCTGCACACGCAATATTGGGAATGAATTAGCAATAAAGAATGAAAATAATTTGCTAATTGAAGGGAAATAAAATGAAATTATGATGGCTGGAATATAAAAAAGAGACTCTGTCTAAGTCTGCTCAGCATGAGGCATTTTTATGTGACATTGGATCTTAACCCCATCCGATTAGACATATCCTGCTTAGAAATTAATACATTCGCAAGTCATTCAGTTAGTTAGCCAGCCTCCTATACCAAAAAATAAAATTCATTAGAATTGAATGATTCCATTAAGTAAAGCAGTGGTTGGTAACTTTTGTGTCGCGGCACATTAGTCGCAAGTCATTCTTTTAGTCCAAAAAATGAAATTTATTAAAATTGAATGATTTCATTAAGTATAAAAGCGTGTAAAAACAGTAGTGAACAACCTGTGTCACGCAACACTAGTGTGATACACACATTTAGTATGACACAGCGCATCTAGTATGACACGGCACATTGAATGTGACACAGCACATTTAGTGTGATACGACACATCCAGTGTGACACAGCACATCTAGTGTAACACGGCACATCTAGTATGACACTGCACATCTAGTCTGACACGTCACATCTAGTGTGATACGGTACATCTAGGTATGTCCACCACTGAACTTAAAATGAACTGTGATACACCTCCATATAATCACTTGTTCGTTACTGTTCTTCTTCTCTCACATCATCTCACCATGATGATGTCGCGTCTGAAGATTGATATGCAAAAGTCTCTCGAGACATCTTTTAATTTACATCCAATTTGTTTATTTGTAAACTCGAAAACACACTTTCTTCTGTCGCTAGCGATCAAGTCCATATTAGTTTCATCACAATGAATATTTTTTGAGCAATTCAAAAAAGCTTACAGCAGTAATAACAATAAATGAAATTTTTTGGTTAAAAGAACTTCAAATAATATGGTGGGTTGGGTTATTGTAACGACTGACTATTTCAAAAGGCAAATGATGATCATTTAAACATTTTCAAATCAATTTTGAGTCATCAATTCTCGAGTACAATGAGATTCCTCTTTTGCCTGTTCATTCCCTTTTTAAGATATGTCCAATTTCAATTTTTCATCTTCGCTTTTCTCCACTGAACATTAACATTATTCGCAATGCGTTTGATAAAGAAGTGTAACAAATGGACTTATTTTGACTTTTGCTGTATTTTTCCTCTCCTTTATTTCGGAATTTCTGTTGCTTTTTTTTTATCTTACAACCATTTTTCTTTTCCCGATACTTCTTTTACTTTTATCATGAGAGCTGTACAACAACACTTGAAAAATTACCTTACATTTGAACGACATAAATCATGATGACATATTCGTGAACTGTCTGTTGTGATCATGTCAGGGTTTTTGCATTCTTCTCGCTAAAGAACTATTCTCAGTATAACTGTAATTAAGTTATAATCTTGTTGTCTTGATGTGCGTTCGATAAAGGCATGAAAGAAAAACGCTGAAATGAAATTCACGAAAAATGCCCAAATTATGACTTCTCGTAAATTTATTCCAATGCTGTATAATGCTGACGTTTTCTAGTAAACGTATATAAAAAAAGAATTAGTTAAAATAGCCTTAAACATAATTAAATCCATACTTATTAATTGGTGCCTTTCGCACTACCACTACTTCACTTCGATTGTACGTGTCGATATAGAAAAAGACAGGGGGTTTCTATGCCCAATATTGAAAGCTTCTAGCGTGTTAGTAATATTCAAATATTAACCGTTACAAGTTAGAATGTAATGTGAGTGTGTATGAATGAATGTGTGTGTGTTTAAATAATTCAAGTAAGAAATTCAATTAATTTAATTCATAAATTGACTGTCACTTTCAAATAGTGACATCCTTCCCACAGGAAGAAGTCATTTACGTTGCTTCTTTGCGGGAATTAATTCTCCTTCATCGTCTATGTCATAATCTTCACCTAATGACAATTCAGGTGACGCAGGTGGAGTATTGTGTCTAATCACAACACTGTTACTAGTGCCTGGTCTCGAAGGAGGTCTAACGATTACGGAACGTAGCGATTTCGGTGGAGGACTACAAGCTATCTCTTGTGGAACTCGGATTGGTGAATGAGAACGAACTTGATTGACATTGCTTGATGAACTCGGTTGATTAACACGAACAATTGGATGTATACGCAATGTCGGGTCGGCCAAATTGGCATGCAACCAGTTTGCCTCGCGAACTTCGTCCGTTAAATCGCATCGGTTACGATGAATGAGATGTGAGTTGCTCTGGTGAATCAATACAGGTGTTGCATTAGGCAACTTAGCTAGTATACGATCGGTGAGCACATAAAACTGCTGATCGTTCAATTGTAGTGCTACTTGTCTTGAAATGAACGTGGCGAAGCCGAAATTGCGTGTGACTTTCGCACGTTCACAATTAGCTAGTCGAAAACCTGTTGTTGTGTACTGTTGTTCCAATTCACGTAGAACGGCTATAACATAAAATGTTGACGTCTGTAGCCATCTGTCTAAACCCAAACAATGACATTGGCATCGGCGAATGACGTATATCATTCTCAGCGCCTACAGCAAACGGGATCAAATAACGTGCACATCCTGAAATCAGTTCAGGATCTGTAATGTTGACTTTCCGACCTTCCAACATCATTTCTCGTAATAATATCAATTGATGATATTCCTTGGCGCTTGTGAGATAAATGAAAATCACATTGTCAGTGATTCTTGCAGTATAGTCTGCAACGCGATGTATGCCAATTATGGTGCTATAATCTACGATTAGGTTGTGCAAAAAATCAGACAGCAAAATATTGTTCATCACTGGCTCTATCTGAATGATTCTGACTTTGTCTCTATCGACGCCATCATTATTGATTGTGACTTGTAAACGTTCAGTTGACGCTCTATTGCGTTTGCGACTTTCCTTCTTGCTCGACATCATAATTCTAAAATGCATAATATAAGAAGGAAAGTTAGAATCTGAAATTATATTAATAAAATTCATTAAATAGAACTTTATGACTTCTATTAGTCATAAAGTATGTGGCTGTAATTTGATGTCAATTTTAGCGAGTTTCCTAATCGGTCTACGCTTAATTTTTCCGTTCGCTTTGCGAACATCAGCAACTCTGGTCTGGCCATCTTTCCCGAAGACTAATTTCACCACCCTTCCACGGGGCCATTCTTTTCGGGTTTTATTTGGCTCGATCATTAACACAAGATCATCTACTTTTAATGGATCTATTTCCTTTAGCCACTTGATCTTTCTTGTTAAAATTGGTAGGTAATATGCAGTAAATTTCCGCATAATCTCATCGGCCAACACACGACCTTTCCTGTAAACAGTCCTATCGTCAACTTGTACATATTTGCCATTATGCATTCCTGGTAATAATGGCCACCCTGGTCGATGTTTTGCAAGATGATGTGGTGTTAACAAAGCATCATCCTCAGCATCAATTGAATTGTGGGTCAATGGTCTCAAATTTAAACGATGACTTGCCTCTGCCACGGCAATGTTTAACTCAACACGAGTTACCTTGCTCAGGGGTCCCATTAAGTCAACTCCCGTGACTTCGAATGGCTGCAATGCTGTAATGACACGATCTTTCGGTAAAGGTGCCATAATTGGGTCATATGGTTGTGTGCTGATCAGTTTACAGTAACTGCAATGACTCTTCACTGTTTCTCATTGAATGTCTAACTTGTGGAATCCAACATCTCGTTCGTACTTCAGCTATCTGTGCTTCGTTAGCAATACATTTATACTTCTCATGATAAAACATCAACAAAACGTGTGTAAGTACGTTTTTCCTCGGCAAAACAGGAACAAACTGCTGCGGGAAGCTAATTGAATTCAAATTAGCGCGAGAATTGATTCTCAACAGTCCTTGTTGATCACTAAAGACACTCAATTGAGAAAATTCTTTATGCCTTATTGGCTTTCCATGAGTGATTTGTTCATATTCCTCAACATATGTTTCACGCTGCATCTTACGGAATATAAATTGTTCGGCTCTTTCCAAATCAGCACTATTTAAATGATTAAATCCCTTATATTGTTCTTTCAATTTCATTCGCACGGCAATGTTATTGAATTGTTTGGATTTTATAAGTGGGATAAATACGTCCAAGTATAATTTAAGTGCTCTAGCCACTGCATTCTTTAATTTCCGCCATCTTGCACGAATTGCTGGTCTCAATCTATCAATAAAATTGTCATTTGCTATTGGACAATTTACAGGTGGCAGTTCATGTGATGAAAAATTTAATTTTTGTAAATAAATATTACTAGCGATATATGTTTCATCAACTGTCAACTTGTCTGGTGTTTGTGGCCAACTCTCTAATGAGTTTTTCAAAAATGCCGGTCCAACAAACCATTCTGAACATGAATCAGAAAAATCAATTTTCTTGAACTTTGTCACCATATCTGCAGGATTTAAATTTGTTGTTACGTAACGCCAATTTTGTCTCTTGGTCGTTTCCAATATTTCCTCTATTGGAGATATTGCATATTTCAACAATCGTTGGTGTGGATTTATTATCCATCTCAATACGACTTCTGAGTCGCTCCAATAAAACTGCTCAAATTGAATGTCCTCCATGACACTCACAATTGTATGTCCAATACGTGCTGCTAAAACTGCTGCGAGCAATTCCAATCTCGGAATCTCTTTAATCTCCGTTTTAGTCTGAAGTCTCAATGGCGTGACTTTTGCTTTCTGCCATCACGATATTACTCTCAACTCTATTGTCGAAATGAGTAACAATGTAAGCTACACATCCATACGCTTCCACTCCAGCATCACAAAATATGTGTAGTTGAACTATGTCCGCATTTTTGAGGGACTCTAAGCTGCAGTATCTACGACGAATTTTTAATTTGGCTACGTTCTCAATTTCAGCTAGCCATGTTTTCCATTCTTGTTGCATTTCCTCCGGTATTGGGTCATCCCAATTACACTTTTATCTTCCAGCTTCGATTCAAGTCCTCTTCATTGGCGTATCTCAAGTAACCTAAGTCAATTAACTCCTTGACTTTGCTGACATAGGCTTCATAATATCCAGGATTTTTGATAATCTGGATTCTTGAGATAATAAACGACGATAAGCAACGGGAAAATTGTTTGGCAAAAATGGAATTACATTATTCTGTCTATTCCATATTAATGGGACTTCAATAGTACCATTCGGTAGTACTTTCATCTCCTCACGTAAAATAGCAATTGCATTGCGTTCAGCTTCTGTCATTCTTGAATCTTTAGCTCTAATGCCTAACGATTCAATTGAATTGAAGTAGGTGAGTAAATCATGAAGCTCCTCGTTGGAGACTTTACCATCCTCACTTGTCTCATCACGAACTCGGTATTTGTTGCCATTTGCTATGGCTGTTACATGCATGTTGATGGATGATGGCAAATCCTCTAATGGATTTCCACAGTATACTGTAACTCCCAGCTTAGCTTCCAACGCTACTGGATATCCAACACCGCCTTCCAACAGTCCACTAATGCTCTCAATTGCAAATGTCATGAGGGCTGCCAATTAGAACCACTGGTTGCTCGTTCATGTAGCTATCGAAGTTACATTGCGCAAATACGGAAATTTCTGTTTCATAATTTCCATGTCCAACGACCTTTCTGGCAGATCTAAATCAGCTATTGAGTAGCAATCCTTCAATACTAATTTTTCAGAGTGCTCTAATACACCTTGAACTTCCATATCGAATTTAATCGCCATACATTCGCTTTATCATTCCATCTGTCCATTGCAAACTTAGTTGATGAGGTTTGCCAGCAATTCCAAGCTCGACTCTCAAGTCATCCCTCACCAAAGTTACCTCAGCAGCACTATCGCCAATACTGTATGCGATAATGTGTCCTTTAGGACCGATGAATTTGTTCTTAAACATTTTGATAGTCTTTGGCATTTTCTCATTAGACAGCTGGTTCATTTGTATAACTCCAGCTAAGTTGGTACTGGAATTTGGAATTAGACTGTAATGTCTAGGTGCCTGTGCATGAAATGCCCCAGGTGCGCTTGTGTTCGTTTGAACCACATGTGCTTGTTGACCTTGATTTGCAACTGCATTGACTCCTTGTTGATTTCCATCAACTTGTACTAATTGTTGTGCGTTATTAGCACTATTTCCCAAATTATTTTGAGAATTATTGGGATTTCTTCCTATATTTGGACGTCTATTGTTCCGAAAATCATTTCCATTTTGTGATTTCTTGCATGCGTAATGAATTGAAGCATGATGCTTATGACTGCATCTTGCCCCATTGCCAAATTTCAGCCCACAGCTAATTTTTAAATTGCATTCAACTGCTCTATGTCCCGTTGAAATCACACAATTTCGACACAACTTCTTTTCATCAATGGCTCTCAACCGTTGATATTCATTCATCGCTTGATACTGACTGCATTGCACTGTGAAATGTGTTGCTCTGTTGCAAATTTCACATTTCTTATCGATGTCATTTACTCGGCTCAAATCATATCCCATATAGGGTGCAGTTGACCTGTCTCTTATGTCAAATTTATAATCCTGCTTCGAAACGCTATTGTTTGACGAAACTGTTGATCCTGTTGACATAACTTGTGCTGGACGACTTTTATCTTCCTTTTTGAAACCTTTATCTCGTTTCTGCTCTGGCTTTTCATCCAATATAGGAAGCCTTTCGCTCAAATAATCATAAATCGTTTTAAGGCACACGACCACTTGTTTGTTTGGATTGCTTCTTATGAAAAGCTCCTTGCATCGCGCCTTATCCTCATTGTTAAACTGCTCATAAATCGATTCCGCTAATTCATTCGAATTTAAATGTCCAGTTTTGGCATATGAACACGCAGCGAAATAGCTCTGCAGCACAACTCTGATTTTGACAGCATCTTCACGATATAAATAATTGGGAATTTTAAGGGCTCTAATGTCCTTATTTTTATGACGCACTAAAATCATTGGATCTCCAAATGATTCTCTTAATATCTGCATTATATCCTCTAATGGATATAAATTGATGAAGTCCTTCACTGCTTCATATGCTTCTCCTTTCAACGATCCACGCATATATAATTTAATTTCCTGATCATCATACTTGCATTCCGTCTTGTATCTATAAACGTCCTGCTCGAAATCAAGCCACTTCAATGAATCACCATTGAACTCTGCTATTTTTGGCATCGCCTTGCGAATACTTGCCAATCGCTTGTCAATTCTACTTTCCTCTTGTACCGATGTAAATCTTGACAAAACATCAACTAACGTTGTATCGTTAGCACTTTCTGTATCAATCATGCTATTGTTGACTTGCAATCCTGGATTTTGATTCGCACTATTTGATGGTGGATTTAAATTCCTTCTTGTTGACTCATGTGGAATTTCTGATCCTTGAGAATAAAATTGACTCATATTAATTGACACGTTTGATGAATGCACTGGAGGAACATTTGTGGACTCTATTGTCCTGGATGTTAACAATGCAGCTATTTGCTGTTGCATTTGATCCATTTGACGCTGCCTGTCAGCTTCTCTGACTCTTAATTCTGAAAGCTGACGCTCTAATGCGATAGCTCTTTCAGTTGCTCGTCTCTCATCACCTTTAGCTTTGATGACTTCATGTTGAAGACGAGTTTTATCAAAATCAATACTTGGCTCTATTGCCAATTGATCACTACTTTTAACTCGCTTGAATGACTCCTTATCACTTGAATCATACTCCTCATCAGTGTCAAATTCTGCATTCATAGATTCAATTGTTGTGTCTCTCAGGAAATATTTTCTCCTGGATCTTAATGACTCGCTGTACTTTGACGACTTGTAAAATGTTGTGGCATGTGTATTCAACACATTTTCTCTGCATGTAGTACATAGCCAAGGCACAGCTTCTTCACTCAAATTTTCCAAATTTAATCCAATGCAATGTATGTGAAAGACTCTGTTGCACGTATAGCAAAATATCATAGGATCCTAGCTGGAAATTTGCAGTGGTTGGATGTAAATACTCGGCTGTCCTAACAGGAAATTTACATATTGTTACTGCACATTTGAATTCAGGCTTCACCTTGGTGCCTGACAGGAAATAAGCTCGAACTTTAGATGCAAGTGGATCCTTCTGATCTAACTGCTTTATAAACTCTGCGTTTAATTGTCCATCCTTAAACACCTCCATTATGGATCACAATTTAATTTCTTGTATTTTGTTGTTGTTGGAATTAAATTGTAAAATTGAAGATCGTGTGTTGGGGTTAGATGAACTGCCAAATATTCGTTAATTGCTTGCTCTAATGCAAATACAATCAACACATGCGATTGAACTGACCTCTAATGGACAGTAATAACTCAATCGACTTGATTAAATTTTAACCCTGAAAATACGAAAAATAATTTTCTATTAAATTATTTTTCTCACCAAAATTTTCCTCAATTGGAATTTTCTTTGAATTTTCTTCTACAGCTTCTCTGCAATAGTTAATCACTCCTCGGAGTATCTTCTACCAGGACTCGCTCTCTCTCAAATTCAATTAATAAAAAATAATGTCTTGATGTGCGTTCGATAAAGGCATGAAAGAAAAACGCTGAAATGAAATTCACGAAAAATGCCCAAATTATGACTTCTCGTAAATTTATTCCAATGCTGTATAATGCTGACGTTTTCTAGTAAACGTATATAAAAAAAGAATTAGTTAAAATAGCCTTAAACATAATTAAATCCATACTTATTAATTGGTGCCTTTCGCACTACCACTACTTCACTTCGATTGTACGTGTCGATATAGAAAAAGACAGGGGTTTCTATGCCCAATATTGAAAGCGCTTCTAGCGTGTTAGTAATATTCAAATATTAACCGTTACAAGTTAGAATGTAATGTGAGTGTGTATGAATGAGTGTGTGTGTGTTTGAGTAATTCAAGTAAGAAATTCAATTAATTTAATTCATAAATTGACTGTCACTTTCAAATAGTGACACTTGTTGAGGGGATTATTCAATTGTGATGTCTCATTGCTTAAGGCATGATCACATCATGACATATTCCGGCACATCGCTCGATCACCAGAGGTGCATTTAGTGGTAGCAGAGAAAGTATGCACTTCCTCAATTCCTCAGTTCCCCACTTCTTATTTAAAATCCATCCGATAAAGTATGTTTCTAAAATTCTGAAGAATTACAAATAGCAGAATATGAATCACCAACCTCCGAGTTACCACATCAAATTTCACTAAAGTCGGATTGGCGAGTTACTTCTGTATTTTTGTCTATTGCTGCTTAGTCTCAACAGACTCCTAAATTGTTTTAAATTGCCAAATTTAAAATTGACTCTGGAAAGCTCACGGCGTAGAAATGGCCGAAAATCCATAAACCTGGCCTGGGCAAGGGATTTCAATGATTTCCATATAGTGTGCCTTCTAGAGTCGGGCTATGTTCTAAAAGTATCTCGATATTTTGCTAAAATTCAATCTTTACCCTTACGGATCACTCAATTTAGACTTTTAATTGCTAACAATATCAGGCAAAGAGACTGCTTTTAGGTGCTGAAATGATCTTTCTGTACAATGAAAGCATACTTTTTGCTTGTTTTAAAAGGACACTTGATGTGCGTCAAATCAACTCTTCATTCGGTTAACTAGCTCTCATCAGATTCAGGATTATAATATCCAATTTTTCAATTCAGACATCACTTCTTAACAATTGCCAGGTTCTTTGACTCTTTCGTGCTCTTCAATAAAGTGAAAAAGAAAGGTGCACATATGCCTGTTTTTCTGCAGTACTGAAAGTTACAATCAAAAAATTATCCTGTCATTTATATTCATTTGCCTTCTCCTTCGGCCCATCTACAATCCAATATAGACTGACTGACTTTTTGGCTGGCGTAAAATGTAAGAATAAAAATAAAAATCTGAGAATTAAAAATTACATTTGTTAACGTTCAAACTTACAGTTGTTTAAAACATTTTTTATACTTCCGGCATTGTTGAAATGAAATGCTCTCCAGGAATTTTTCGTATATTACAATTCATTTCATTTTGTTCTTGTCTCTCTCACTCGCTCTCATTCTCTCCTTTGCTCGTTTCCTTTTTGGACCTGAATGATGGGTTTTTATTGTTGTTGTTGTTGCATTTTCGTCGAGAATATATATTTCGTGAAAAAGCACCATATGAAATCTCTTTTGTGCTGCTTGTGCCTCTTCGTATGTCTGGCCGTAATAAAATAAATTTGAATCAAAAAATAAAAAGCTACAAAGTTGCTCTCTTGTCCCTCTTTTTATGTGTATTTCATAATACTAACTTTTCTTTCTTGTTGATTTACTTCCGTAAGTGAGATTTGTTTTCAAGTTTTCGACCTGACATCATGCCATTGTGTAATTTCATTTATGCTGCACAAGCGAACATGAAGAAGAAATAAAAAAAATTAAAAACATTTTTTTTTTTGTTTTTTGGATGTAACAATTGAAAGAGCTCCCAAAAATTACATTCAATATGCCTGCATCAATTTCATTCCAGACATTCGCCAGACATTAATAAGTGCACTTTGTTGCTGATTTTTTTTTTCTTGCTCATTCCGTGTTTTGTTTTTATTTTTTTTTATATTATATTCTTCTCCTTACGTTTCTTATGCCTGTTGATGGAGCTCCGCTCTTAACATTTTTTTTTTATTCATTCTTACTTGCTGCTTTTTTGTTGCTTACTCGAAATTTATTGAAATCATTAGTATCATCTCAAAAAAATGAAAATTTTTTGACAATATTTTTTAATATTCCATGACTTTTGTGTTCTCCTTCTTGCCATGACTCTGTTAAAGTATCAAATTCTTCTATCAAGTGGAAATGAACAAGCAAATAAAATCAAAATGTTTTGTTGGTATCGATACAATTTTGACTGTGAACACACATTAATGTGCACTTCTGATCAGCATTTTGTCACAATTGATTGAAATGCATGTAATATCCATATTACCATTATGATAAGCCATGCTATGGACATGTCGAATTTTCCATTAATTTTGTTTTTCAAATTTTCAAAAACTGTTAGAAAATGGAATTTATTTGAAAATTTGAATTTTTAATATCCGTTAAATTATTCGAATTTATAAAATACGTTACAAGCAGTCAAGATAAAATAAATGTTTTAAAATCAAGCATTTGATTCACGACTTACTTTTTTACATCGATGGCCGTACAGATCAACTGTGATCCATGGCATCCCAACTGCACTTCTAAATATGGCAGGCAAAAATAATTTGAATTTAACCATCCCTTTGATGACGCTATTGTCAGCTTTTAGTCTTCAACTCCTTAAAGGAGGGGCTGCTTGACCCACGATTTCTACCACATATGATCCGAAAATGGACCATAAGAAAGTTTCCCCTTCTGAGTCTCGTACTCATTTTGGCTTCGTAGGCATTAAAATAATTAGGTACCGAAGTACGAAATCATTCCACCACCAAGCCACGTCGACTCACGAAATGTCCATAGCATGGTATAAACTATAGGAGATCCTGTGTTAATTGAGACAAAATGAATGCGCATTATCACAATCTAAGAATCAGTCATATTAAGAAGAGTGAGTGACTTTTGAAATGATCAAATCCAATCGAGACAAAAGCCTCTGTGTGACTTTGCAAAAGGAATAATAAGAATAATATAAACAATTTTGTAATCGTGGTGTCTGCAGACGATTGTGCAATTCATTTGTGTTAACAACATTCAGTGGCGTCTAACCATCATCGCAATAGAAGTTCAGACAAAAAAACACAACTTTTTTTTTGTCGTAATCTGACTATGTTATTGAGCTACCGCTATGTTCTTTAAATATCAAAATCATCCATCGAAGTTAAATGAATCTGCAAACATTTGAAAAAGGAACAAGAAGAACTGAAAAAGAACAGAATATTTGCACATCAAATTAATTCTTCTTCTTATTTTAAATATATATATATATACGTCTCGCGAGACGATTTGGTGCATCTAATATTTTATTGTATTTTTGGCAATGTCTTGCTATATGATCTGACTCATGCTTATCAAAATGTCGATGGTTTCATTTATTAATAAATTTATTTTTTTTGTTCTTATAGAATCAGTAAGCTGTAATCACTGTCTGAAAACGGAACGATGCTTGCCAGATCTTATAACAAATAAACCATCATGTGTTTATTGCAAACGACCTAATGGACGATGTCCTGTTGAGGTAAGATATTCATAACAAAAAACATACACACGCGAAATGAAGTGAGTGAGATGGAAAGCTTAATTTTAATTTATTTAATTGTTCAAGTTGAATTAAATCTTTTTATTATCATGATTATTATTATTATGCTCTTCATCTTCCTTTATGTATGTACACAAAAATATACAAAATGTACAGCAAAATGATAAAAATGACCACGATATACCAACGGTTTTTTATTTCTTTTTATTGCCATGTTTTTTTCGCATTCTCTTATAATTAAATGTATAAGATAACTAGTAAGGTGACACCAAAATTTTATAAGCTTTCATTAAACGCAGCAATTCCATAATCCAGTAATACATTAAGTTGAATATTTCTCAGAGGTGTCGCATAATTATAGTAATTGAGTGAGTCATTTTAGACTCAGAGTCTCTAACAAGCAAAGGACATGCTTGCAAGAGCTTGTTCTTCTCAAATATACTAGTTGAGCATGCTCGCTAGTGTGTTCTCAGTTATTCTGTTCTTTAGAACATGCTCTTTGTCTGCTAGCTTATCCTCCATTTATGAGGCTCATATAGCAAAAAGAATTCTCGGTTTTATGAAACTTCAAGACCAATACCTAGACTGGGACTCAAACCAAGACTCCAATAGAATTCTTTGAAGTCTCGGTCTTGATAATTCTCTAGACTGGGAATCAGAGCTCGAAGTCGTCTCAAATTGTGTATGAAGTCGAGTCGACTTTTCCATATAAAATACGAGTCGTCTTCAAGCTGTGCTAAGAAGTCCTGATCTCAAGAATTCTTTAAAATGAGCCAAAAACTGGCGACATTGTTTCGTCAGGATTCCTTCTGGTCTTGCCATGAACACGATTCCAAAGCGATAACCTAGCGATTATGATACACTGCTTGGGATGATTAAAGTCTAAGAATTTTAAAAGATAGTCCAAACAGACCAACATGATCGCTAAATCACCTTTTTGTCGTCGTATTAACGGTTAGATGCAAAGGTATCCTGACGGCATAGTGACGGCTGATTTCGATTCATTTTTATGACGGCAAATGCGGTTCACTGCATTGTGCTGCTCGGGCCGAGCAACCAAGTTTTAGAATCAACTTCGAACACTGCCCGAGTGGACAAAAATACTTTACAACTAGTCATCAACAGGACAACAACTTAATATCAACTATTCATAACGTGGTTTTGTCCACTCATGCTGATATTGAATTTATCCTTTATCATGTCAATTCACTCATCGTACGTCAATAAACCCATTAATATATTTAATGTCAAGCAATAAATTTGAAGGATTAGCTAAAATAAATATTATTTACATACAAAAAATTTACAAACAAAGACGATGGAGATATTATCGAAAACAGAGACCAAGCATTTAAGAGATTAAAGTTACACAATTAGCAACTGTCGACGATTTCTTATATTTCTTAAAACAACATTACTTGCGTCAAGCAGACGCATCAAGTGTCAAAGGGGGAGAAGAAGAGAAAATTGTGATAATCTTATGAAAAACGATCAACAGCTAATTAATTGCATCATTCAATGTCTATTCCCATCTCCATTTCATGTCTCGTAGACAATTTTTACGACAAAATTACGGCACTTGACATTTCATTCATTAGCAATATTTTTTTTGCTCTCCGTCTGACATTGAACTTGATTACGAAGGCACTTCTCATATGATATTCACATGTGCGCATATAGTATCTGTCTGGATTGCAAATAGTGGTTAAGAAGATGTACAAGACATGAAATGAGACGAACACTAGCGTAATGTAATAAAAGAACAACTCAAAATTCTTTAATACTTGATGCTTTTTAGAGATGGAAAATTTAGGGTATGCATAAATATGCGCCCTGTCTCGATGCCAAAAGGGTTCACGAAATGAAAATGATCTTGAAATTCTTTTCTTATTTTCGTTTTCGTAAATTGAAATAATATCCATAACATAACGTCGGTCGCCGTTGTCTTCGTTGTTTCTTAAGTACATAGATATTCTGGAAGATAAAGTTCTGACTGCAATAAGAAGAAATAATCGCAAATTACAATTAAAACCTGTTTTCATGAGGATGAAAGTGTACTTGCTTTTGATTCTTACATCTTTCCTTCCTCCTTTTTTTTTAAAGTCTTTACCTTGCCCAAAAGGTAATTTTTCTGTATATGCCGTTTTTTCAGCATCGTCGATTCTTATTTTGCTTGTTTCCATCTCTCTTATTCACTCTTTCCTTCCCTCGTGGTCGCTTGATCACCAAAAAAAAATATGAGATATAACAAGTTTACATACATTTTCCCTCAAGAGCGGAAAGCGAAATCTCAAGACACAAAAAAAGTACCGAGATTTTATGACGCATTTTGTGTGTGCATTAAAAGACAGATGTTCCTCTCAAAACGCCCAATAATCATCATCAGCAGCAGCAGCTTTTAACTTTATTTTTTTTTCTATACATTTAGCATCCGATAAATAAAATGAGATGGTTGGGAAGGGAAGCAGTTGTGATTATTTGCCTTCATTTATTTCTGTACTTGAAAATATAAATGCACACATGCATTATTTTTTTCATGTGTTATTCTGCAATCAATTCATCAATTCACTTTCAAATTCAGCTGAGATTTTTCCAACTGCATTTTAATTGCATCACAACATAAAATAATTTATGTACACATGTCCATGCGTAGATGTACTTGCTTTTGTGGAAGAATGATTGTGATATGAAATTCATTTTGTCCTATATGCTAATTTTAATGGTCAATACAATGGAATTAGCTGGGAATTACCCAAAAAATCACATTTTTCATCTAAAAATGACGTCATGGAGACGTCAGAGCAGCTTCACGACTGAGCTTTAATATAGCGATGTAGCGATAACCTGTCGATTACGCAGTGCTGTCCAGGATTACTCATTATTAGTGGTAAATAAGATAGTTTTAAAAAGTTTGAGTTACTTTCTCCAACTATATCCCTATCTTAAAAGGAGCACTTACTTATTGCGCTGGCTGTACAGATCAATTGTGATCTATGGCCTACCCTAGATGACAAGCTGACACTATCGCTTGCTTTCGTCTGCAAATTATCAAAACCAAGTAAAATACTGTCTCTATCGACAGCTTCCTTCCAAGAGTTCTTTGGTCGTCCACGAGCGCAAAAGGACACACGGTATAGGAAAAGCATAGATTAAGCAAACGTGATTCTAGTGGGATGGTTACACTGTTTTTCACCATTTCTACTCCGTGTGCCTTTCGAGTATGTGGAGCTTAGAGAAATACTCGGAAATTCTTGGAATTCCTTATTTAAATGGAGTTTAAAATTGCCAAGACTACGTTTTTAAGATGCTTATTTGAATTTTAGAGTCCAAAATTCCTAAGGTTCTGTCCTCTAATATGTAAACTTTTATTAGACCGATACGGTAATGATAGGAGGATTCGCTTAACCTCACGTTTAAATCTAGACCGGCTTACTCACAGTTTGTGGTAGAAATCGTATCATTCTGATTGTATTCCTATGCTAAGCCTATAAAAAAGACTACCGAGCTTCAAATGTCAATTATGTCGATGTACTTGATAGTACTTGGTAACTTAGGTACTTGGCTAAAGCACGAAATCCCTACGTCAACGAGTCTATAGCTCACAGCTTATCTCAATATCACAACTTACATCACTTAAATAGAGATTTAAGCAGATACTATAATTGGAACTTAATGTAACGACTTGAATGGATTGTAAAAAATTGTTGGCTTACTTCCAATAAAAGCAAACAATCAATAAATGTGCAGTCTGATCATATAATTATGGTGACTTTTTTTTATAATATTCAAATACATGTATGCTGCTTGCCAAAAGGCAGATTCTGTATATACTTTTTTTTTCTCATGCCCTCTTTTTATTCCTTGTATTTATTTACATCTCCTTCATACCATTCTTCTAAAATTGAAACTGTGCATCAGGTGTATCATATTCATATATATGACTATGAAATGTAGTTTCTTGTGATACAGGAATATAAAATATGTATATCATGTTTTGTGTTTGAAAGCAACACGTACTTACTTGAATATGTAGTCACAAAACCTGGAGAAATATGATGTGAAAACAGAAATTAATAAAAAAAAGGGAACTGGAGCGTCGAATTTGGTGAATAAATGTGGGTAAATAGAGAGAATGAGTTGGAACCAAAAAAAAAAGGAAGGAGAAAAGGAAAGAGAATAATAATAATTTATGTGTACATACACAAAGTGTTCTTGAAGGTCACTGCCGCATATGCATTATACGCTTCTTATTTTTTTGATGAATGAAAACGATCAAATGAAGGAAGCGATTGAGTAATAATTGTAGCTTTTAAAAGAAATTTTACGATGTTAAAAAAACCTTTTTTATTTCTTCATTTGCAGACTAAGATGCGGAAAGTTTGTGGCAACAATAATATAACGTATCGTTCAAAATGTCACCTGATGAGAGACTCATGTAATACTGGATTTTTAATTAGTGTAAAGCACGAAGGTCCCTGCAGATCATGATATATTTTTATAATGCTTCTTGATAGAAAACGAGTTCACATTGGGAATGGTAAGTACAGTTTGTTAGGGTAACGTTCACTTATTATGTAACGTCAAGAATTGACTTTCTGCCCCTTCCACTTCCCGCCTCCCCTACTCCTCTCTGCATCAAAAACCTTAAAATATTCAAATAACTGACTGCAACGAAAAAGCGGCAATGGTCTAGTTGGTTAGGAAGTCGGGCAATCAACTCAAACGTCCCAGGTTCGATCCCAAGAAAGTATAGTTGAATTAGGTTGCTTTTTCGCTGTTCTAGTCACACCAACTCTGTTTATGTGACTCGCAAGATATAAATTGTGGCTAAGGACATTGCATTGATATACTCTGGGTCATGTAGCGTGCAGAGTTGGGAAAAGCAAAACGACCATTGGGACAAAAACTCTTAGATAATTGAGATCCGGAGCTGCGATAGAGCGTTTTGTAGCTAATGATTGTTTAACAAATGAGTTTCTTTCACTATGCTGATACTATGCAGTTCTTGTCTTGCGATATGCTATTTCGCAATAGCATGAGATGTGGTTGAGCACCCTATTTGCCTACGCCTTAGGTGACTGCCTATGCTACAGATTCGAATTCGCCAGACTACTGCACTCAGTAAATCTATAGTTTTATAGTGTGATCAAAATCACTCCATCCTTCGATGACGCAATTATCAGCTTATTTGTCTTTAGTCTGAAAAGGAAGGCTGTGAGCCGCTTTTCCACTGCATATGATTCAAAAAAGGACCATAAAAATTTTCTTCTGTCGAGTCTCGAACCCATGACCGCTTAATTGGTATCACAATAATTAGATACCGAAGCATGAAATCATTCCACCACGAGCCTCCTCGACTCACACCATAACAAAATCCCCATAAAAGAACTTTGATTGTTTGAGGTATAATAGAAAATCTCGACTAACCCACCCTCCTAATAGCGTTACATAACAAGTGAACAACCAATTACAACTACTTATTGTTATCATCAACACAAAAAAAACTTTTACTTACAGCTTGGAAGATACCTTAAAAGCATTAATTGGATTAAAACTTTTTGTTCAACATCCGGAAAAATTGAAAAATTGGAGTTGAAGCTCATAAAAAGCTTCACGTCAACTTACAACGAGGTTTAAAACGATTAAAAAATTACAATGTGTAACTTCTCTTTGTATATTACATATTTATTTCCATTCATATGCGACATAAAAGAGTATTTCATATTATTGAAAAAAAGAATAAGGTTCTGCAGAATCATTAAAAAAATAAATTAAGAAAAAGTTCAGATATCTCTATGTAATGTAATTTAATGTGTATGGATCATAATTATAATCATCGGACGAAAAAAAAATGTAGTTATTTCCAACAGATAATGAATGTAATTTTTACTGCTTTTATAAAGAAAAAAAAACTACAAATTACTTTTAATCATTAAAATGGCTGTGATTAGATTTCTTTTGTATCAGTAATATCATATCTAGTTTATAAGCTACATACATAAAAAAACTGACTAACTAACTATAAAATAGTTTATAATTATATGAACAGTTATTATAATCAGAAGTGCAACAATATTCATTAAATTTATTAAAAAAGCTTTCATTCGATTTTCAATTGCGATCAATCCTTAACATACCATTAATGTAATAGATGTGACGTTATATTCTGATAATTATTGTATAAAGACTATCATTAGTAGATGACTGAGAAACAAGACCTCATCGAAATGATCATCTGTCTGATTTTATTGGCTGTAGACAATAACAATTAAAGGAGAAGCTTCAAGTTACAATAGAATAACAAACTTCTTGCAAAATATGCGACAAACATCCTCATGTGCTGTTTTTTTCGTATTTTGTTTATCAGACTTGAATGAGTTGTTACCTAACCCTACCCCGAATTGCCTTTTGGAAACTGAATCTAATTAGTTAACCACCTTTGAATTTTATATTGACTGTCAAAAATTATGAATGATCCCGAAAAATACATGCGACATAGTGATGGTCGAAAATCTAGCTCCAGGCAAACTAAATTGAAGCCAAGAGTCGTGCTGGCATGAGACCGGATTTCCGACCATTTCTAGAACGTGTGCCTTCCAGGGAGTAAAGCTACTTGTCAATCATATGTTTAATTGACCGTATTTAGTATAGTTCAATGAACATTTCAAAAACATCTGATCGAAACATATCATATTGACATCATCCTTTGGTGTTTCGAATACAGTCTGAGAAAACCGTGAAGAATTTAGCTAAAAGATATCTGACGTATAGTTGTATTAAACTGATGTGGTGTCAAAGTAGAATGAGATTTGGAGTATCGAGCTATATGTGGGCAAATCTTCCAGTGCGAGAGTATAACCTTTGTGACCAAGTGGCTAGGTAATAGACTGGATATCTATAAATACCCTCTTTAATGTTTACATGGGTTCGGTTCTCATCAGTAGTATTTAATTCATTATAAGTATGTATTTTTTCCGATATGACAAGAATTCGCACAATGATCAGATAGTTGCATCTAGATTGAATCCATGTCTTCAAGTTAATTGGACATGTTAATTAGGAAGGATATACTCTAAAAAGCATAAATCAGCCACATGAAACTAGAAGCTCATTTTCAAAAATGTTTTGATACACCGAGCTAACTGATTGACCTATGATTCATATTTCTGGTTATAACTTTAAAGCATGACCACACTTAACTCCTTCTAAACTTTCAGCTCATAAACTTGAAAAGTCCCTGAACCATATTTTCATAATTTAAAGTTTTCCTTTACAAATCCATTCATTCATTAATTCATTCATTCATACTCGAGAGTATATCGATACAAGATGTAGTTTGTGGAACCAGAGCGAGTGAAGGAAATGAGAAAAGAAGGAATTAATTTGATCGCATATATATGTGTATACATACATATAAACACAATGTGATGTGATCCATTTATTGAGACAGCAATTGAATTAAAAACAATTTTTCACTCCCCGTCCAGACTCAAACTCAATCATTAACTGATGATGATTGCATTGAAAATGAATGAAAATAAAAAAACATAATTTAAAAGCGCAAGAAAGCAATTTGCAGATGAAAATGTAGAAGTGAAGAAAAAGATTGTAATTGCATTCTATCAAAAGGACAAGCAATGATGAGTTGGCAATAAATGAGTTTGTTTGACTACTGGTGTTGCTTGATGCTGTTCCAATGCAATTATTTATCCACTCTCATAGGTGATATTAATTGAATTAAATAGAGTCATTTTCAGTTGATAGATGACTCATTTTAATCAGCACTCAGCATGCTAAATTGAGATGATAATGATGAGAATGCACATACATGAATGGCAATAACATTAATCAACTTAATTTGTGTATCATTAAAAATATGCAGCATTAATGATTTACATATTTTTTCCTTTACAATTCATCACAAATTGATGTATGATGCTAATAACTTCTTTTTGCACGTACTACTGTTGCTTCTGAGAGAGTAATTTTAAATTACTTCTATAATTAATTGTCATTCATATTGAATACGATGGACTAATAAATCTTGAAACCTATTTAAAATTCCTTAACATATGTGTACATATTTTTTTAATGATTATACGTGGGAAAATTGTATGTTTTTATATTGAAAAAATAATAAATGTAAAGCTCACGACTGTAATAATTGAGCATTTCAATACTTAATTCAATGGACAATATTCTTGTGAAATTATGAATATGAATTTATTAACTAGCTTAGAAATGTTGATGTCTAAATTAAATAAAGTCCTAAAATTAATCAAATAAAGACTTGAAAAATTATCAAAATAATAAAATTGTTAAACATTTAATCTATAAGAAATCTTTTGGAATAGATAAGAATAGATAATGCGTTCATCTCTAATTCTGATGCTATAAACAGGGTTGCTCAAGATATGTAAGTACGTGATAATTTGAGGATACATCTGAAAATACGTAAATATAGATTTAGCTATCAAGTAGCCCTGGTTATGGTGAAAAATACACTTGACTCATTTAATCAAAATAATCCATATGTATTTTACTGATATATGCTTCATGGTCATCTGGCAGTAATTCCTAGGAATCCTATAAATTCCTACGTAAAGTATTAGGAATTTCTAGGAATAACTTTCTGCCAAATGTCCAACACCCCTGACATATTCCTTGAGAACGTTAAAGCAATATCATCAATGTAATACATATGGAACATTTTGATAACATGGGGTTGGTTCTTCTTTAGGAGCTGTATAATACTTGATACTTCACAATACACAATTCAAATCCTTCATTAGATACACTGGGACACACTTGATCTCATCAACTAATGTAAAATTTAGGTTTACTAGAACTGAAATTATTTTTTTGAACTAGATACCTCCTATATTCCAATTCATGATCCAAATTTCAATTTTTCATTCTAACGGACAATGAGCTTTCATGTTACAGAAAGAAGACTCTTTGATTATTAGGGTGAAATGAATCCCATTTTTAATTTCCTGACTCACCATATTTCTACATCATTCAAATTAGTTCTTGATAAATTAATTCCCGATTTTTTTTAGAAATTAGGGTACGTATTAGGAATTGAGTTGGCACTTCTAGATCAGACGAATGATTAATGATTGAATTATCCCACCAGACAATGAGTATACTTATGAGTATGCTCTATATCGGTTTGAGTTGCTCAAATATCTGTTTTTTAATGCACAGATTCTCAGATATTGAATCACATTTGTCTGTTACACAGGCTTAAAATGGCCTTTTGCTCTGAATCAGATATCCAACACAGAAACATTTGTTGACAATCTTGATCAAATTCTTTAAATGGGCATCCCAATTTCTCATTCAAAAACAGTTTTAGCATGAAGTATTACACAGCTCTAAACCTACATTTTCCAAAATATTGAACATTATATGTGAATGACCCTTTAGTGTATTTGAAAATTAAAGTATTGACAGCAAATGAATAATAATGAGAATATAGTAATCATCTTGATGTTAATTTAATCATTCATCATATAAATCAATCCTCTTACAAATGCAAGCATACATAATCATACGTTAATAACACATTTTTGTTCTCAAAATGAAGTAAGGAGAAAATAAATAAAAATAAAAAATTAAATAAGAACATCATATAGCACATTATTCACAATTTGTTTTAAATAAAGACGTTTTCGGTGATTTATTGCTATGAGATTTATTATTGTATTGAGAAGTCGTTCTGTTTCAGCACGCGACGAGACTTTTTTTTTAGCCCGCAAGCAAGCGATTTAAAGCGATTCTCTCTTTCATTTTTCTTCTTACACATATTTACTTTTATTCTTCTTATGAGAAACGGCGATAAATTGAGCTTATATTGATCAATGGTTAAACAGTTTTAGCGGATCGCAAAAGAAGGTGCACACATGGAGGAGCAAGAAAAACAAAAATAAATAAATGAGAAGCAGGAGTCGAGCTACAGGTCTTTATCGGAAATCAAAGAGGAATGTTAAGAAGATTTGTGTTAAAGGAAACATCTTCTCTGTGATATTTTTTTTTCCTTCTTACACATATTCAGCTTCCAATCATTAATCTTTTTTCCTTCTTCTCGTGCACCTCAATGAAGCCCACAGATTTAGAGACAACATGTATTATGAATGCACCTGTAGAGGAAATAAGATGAAAGATTGATGTGAAAGGATAAGAAAAAACTGCAGTAAATTCTCGTGAGGGAGAGAGGAATTGCTTATAAAGAAGAGAAAAAAAAATCGCCATCAAGTGGGATATTTAATGAAATATAAAAATATATATTCATGTAGATGTTCATTCCATTTTAAAAATAAATAAGAAAAAAATACAGAAATTAATCACTCATGCCAACACAGATTGATTCTTTTCTGATTCTACACACAATTTATTATGAGAATGCAAAGTGCACGATCAAGATTGATTCGGTCGCGTCTCTAACTCACTACATTGTATCACTTTATGTATTTTTTTGATTTTTTATTTAATAAAAAAATATTTATCATTTTTTTCTTCTTTCAGAATTTCGTGGAAATATAAATTTTTGAATTCATAGACGTGTTTTAGAATGTCGGCGAATATTCATTCCAATCCCGTTTTTCCCACAGTCAAAAATACCTCGTGCTTCTCAAGAGCATCTAGATTAATAAGATTAACTTTGTTTTAGTGCAGAATTTTGCAATGTTTTGTTTATACTTCAAAGTTCAAAAGTTGACTAAATTTTTGTATGAAAAAGGGGTTTGCAACTATGTATTATAAATTCTATTTAAATCTCAAATGAACGTTATAAAACATATAAATGATGTTTACAAGGTTGACAAGCAGAAACAATTATTTGAATCAAGTGACATCCGCTATGTAGTAGCTGTAACCAAGTGAGTCCTAAGCGACTGTCAAATGACAACCAACGTAAAACGGAAACTGCTTAATGCTGACGTGTAGACAAAATTGCAATTGGTTTTGGTTAACAAACTTAAATTATTGATGATTGATGAATTTAAGATCAAACTGACTGGATAACAGACTGGATAATTTAACGTGAAAAAGCTCCATCCAGAGAAGCTACCCTGAATGATGACCAATCTCCATTTTTTCGATAAATACGTTTAAATATTTAAAAGGGTCGCGACGATAAATGACAGAATCATCGAAATATTTTTGTATATTTCCGTAAAAATCTACCTTCCGAGAATCTTTAGTCATAGCCAGTATAATTCATTTACGGGTTCTAAACTTCTTATTTTGCTCGCTTACTACTTCTATTCATTCTGATTGCATAATTCATTCTCATCGTCAATCTTTTTCGGTCTTCTTTTTGCCAACATTTTTGTTTCTTCTCATTCTCTTCACAGTTCAGTTCCATAAATGCAACAATGTTTAAAGGCACACATTTTATTCTTTCAATTTACGTTCGAGTGGCATAATAGAGTGAATGAATGAGGGGAAGAGTGTTGCTGAATGGGGCTATTTATCTCTTAATAAAATATCAAATATTAGCATGTGATTACATTTATCTCGCTAATTATCAATTGATGTCTTTCAATGTACATTGACTGTCGCAGACACTGAATTCTTTACGTTCGTCATTGTATTCTTATTAGCACTGTCAATTGAAACTGACAATGTGAGATGAAAAATGCAATGCTGTTGTTAATTGTTAAATATTAAAGACAAAGACTTAATTTGTTGCCGTGTCAGTATGAGGAATAGAGGTGCAACATTTCTTGAGGCATATATGCACGATAATATATTCAATACGAAATGTATGGGGGTCATTAGCTAATGATGTAAGACAATAACTTGAAGTATTTGTGATGGACGGACTGAATTAGTCAAGAACTTGATGTTCGAGAATTTACGAACGACCCTGACCAAAAATTGTAGTATAATAAAATATAAGAAGACACTATCGCAAAAATTAGCACTCTCATTTGTCTGTCTGCAAGACGAGACGCGGTCTTTTGAACATTCGCATGACTGTTTGTTGCTCATTTCGCATCCATCGTTTTGTTGATTTGCATTTCCCATTAGAGCGTAATAAAATGCATTTTTCGGTTTTTATGGTCCACTCTTTCATGATATGATATGGCTAAAATTACACATTTTGGTTTCGTTCCTTCTTGTTCTTCTCGTGTGCAGCTTTTGCTTCTGTATTTTCTGGTTTTCTGGTATTTTTAATGCATTTTTACAGTAGAATGAGTGATGAGATATGTGTGGAATTAGGTTTCACAACAAAGAAGTAAATTATGCTCAAGGTCGTTGAGGATGAACGGTCGATTCACATGACCTAATGAAACACGTTTTAAATTAGTTTTGTCAATTATTTATTAAAATTGTCGTCCACATCAATTATTGATTTGTCAATTAGCTGTCAAAATTTTATCTAAAGTCCAATCGTTTGCATCTGTTGGCAGTTCCTCAACAATTTGCTCCTTAAATGCTAGACCAATTAAATGTGTTTTATGTTCGTTTTCATTATTTGGATAGCGTTTGAAATAGTCACAAAGAAATTTGTCATAATATCCCATTCCATGACCAAGTCTGTCTCCATTCAAAGTAAACGCAACGCCTGGCATGAGGATTAAGTCGAGTGGAGCTGTATGGATGATTGAATTTAGTAAGGAATAAACCATATCATTTTTTATAAATGTAAATCCACAACATCACATCACCTGTCATCAGAGGATTTTCTCGGCTGACATCGTCTGAGTCTGGCTGTTTTATTTTCCATTTCGTAACTGGCAAGTTCTCGTAATCCTTCATATCATGCAATTTCAACATTTTCATTGCATTTCCTGAATATGTTGGAACAAACATCTATTGCGCAAAACAGAGTAAGCAGAAAGGTTTATGCAGGTTTATGAATAAATATTGAAAAATGAAAAGCACTTAAACCTACCTGCTTATTTTGTTCAACCATTACCGACAGTAACGGAATCGTGTTGATTTCGTTTTCAGTGCTGAGAAAAATTGATATGCGATTTGAATTTTGATATTCAGGCAGATTGAGAAGCTGCAAACAATATAGAGAAATATGTAGATACAGAGCAATAAGACGAAGCTTTTACCGTATACCTTTTCCATAACATCAGATGATTGCCTTAATTTACTTTCGGCACTTATTTGCTGAATGATTTTTTTTATACTTTTTCTTAAAAGTACTTTCGATTGATTCTGCATTGTAGAGGAACTGATTACAAGAAGCAAATGTCTATAATTTATGAATTTTATTGTCTTATCAGATTATTTACAATTAATGACCTTTAACATTATTAATAAGACTACATTGAGTACTTCCACAACTTTATTAATTTAAAGTAGTAATTGCAGTCATTGTCACTATTAATTTTACTATTTCAGCACGTGTCACATAACATTTCACAAATTATTTACAATTTAATTAATTTGAACAAATTCAAAACAATATTTTACACATCATGTACACATCAATTTAACGGTTTTTTTGAAATTCAAACTAAAATGGGAATTTTAGCAAACTAACTGGAAAGCTTCAATATTTCCACAAAATTGCTTTTATTTTCTTGAAATGAGCTTAATTTAATTCATTGGGCAATAATTCAAAAATACTAAACTTGATTTATAATCAAAGCAAATAGAAACTTTTCAAAATTCTTCGTTTATTCAAATTTATTTCTAGAGTGCTAATAAAATTAACGGTCATAAAGAATTTGATTTTTCATTGGAAATTGTTTAATATTGGAATTTGTTTTTATTCATTCCAAAAAGTTTCCCTGAATTTTCACTCTCATTTTCTTGTTGTTTTTCTCGTCCTACAAAGTGAGAATATCCTTTTTGATTTCAGTCTACGCTAGACTCTTCTCGTTAACGGAAGTAAAACATTTTTGCGCGTTAATTATTGTGTTAAAATCAATATAATAAAGTAAAAGAAGTAATTATAAAATGAAAAATTGAAAAAATAAGTTTAATTCAATTATAATTGATTGATATCTTAAGTGGAATTATTGTTATTAAGTAATTCAGTGGTGTTGACTACCTAAACTTCCAACGACAATCCCTATACATTCTATTGCTGTAAAACCTGTCTTTTGGATCTTTATAATTATAAGCAATTAATTATAGTTATTAAGCTAAAATATCTTCAAGGTAAAGTGTATAGTTAATTCAGTCGGATTAGTTCTAAAGAAATTAGTGTATTAAACTCTCTCTCCAAGTTCCTAATTAGCCGTTCTCACAGTTACAGCTCATACATGTTTGTGTGCCACTACGTCAATTATTTGCAAAACCAATTAACAAATAAACAACATGTGATGAAGCGCTTATAAATAAGTTATAAAGAAGTGATTTCATATATGAATAGAGTATAAAGTGCAATAATAACGAAAAAGAGGAAAAAAGAAAAATGCAGAAGAAAATTTAAATCTACTGTCACGATTCCCAGTTCACATACATAGTCAAGCAACGTTTTATTGTGTCCACAATGTCCTGAAAAAGGGAATATAAAGGCGTTGCAAGCGTAAAATTGTGATTTAATATGGGCATAATATTCAACTATATGCCATATATGTGTACCTTGAATAAGTGAAAATATTAGCAATAATAACATGCAGAGAATGGCATGAGCGGGAATTATTTCATTCCACTAACCAACTATCATCGTAAATATGGTTTTAATGTCATTGTTGCTCCTATGAATATTTTTATATATAGACGTTGAAACGAGAAGGTCTTGTCAAAACACAAGAAATATTTATTATGCCAAAATAGCTATAGTTTGCAGAATAGAAGCTTCTACTACTTCTATGTAGATGTTTTCGGGAGAGACTTGAGTCTAAGGAAGAAGAAGAGTAAAAAAGTTCACATATCGATTTTTTGATTTTTATAAAAAAAAAATTCATTTCCATTTATTTTGATGCATTTTTTACGACTGGATTAAATTTCTTACAATCACACATGTGACTATATTTGTATACACATACGGTGCTGCATTTTAACACATTGCACGACAAAATTTACGATTTTTGCTGATCACGAAACTTTTACTATTTAAAAATTCATGAAATAAAGCATTAATCGGTTTGTTGAAAGTGCAAAGTGTGGGAAGTTCCTTTTTGTTGTACTGTATGCGTGACATGTTGCTTGTAGCTTTTCTATTTCATGCTGTGGGTTAGAAAAGGGTGGAAAAGGTAATAAAAATGTATGATTTTATGTATACAGCTTGACTGCAAAAAATAGTGCTTTTAAAAAATAGTAAATTGCTGTCTGGACATTTACTATTGTGAATATTGAGAGCTCAAGAGGAGGTTTTAATGGCTTGTGAGTCGAGCATTTATAAAGCTCAACATGATAAAAATATGAATTTCCATTCACACCTTCGAGAAGGATTTTCATTTTTTTCTTCACACTTTCATGACTCAACACACACAATAGAAAATCATAATGCATGATCATATATCTTCTAAATTCCTACCCTCAACTTTTTCACGGTATGACTGACGGAGGAAAATGAAAAATTGAGATAAATAATTTTCCTCGTTGCTGCATTCCTCAGTGTCTTTAAGACAAATTGTGACAATCTTCATTAAGTTATTGATTTCCTTATGACTGTTCATCATTAATAGATATTAATGGTGGATTGTTCTCGGATGATGTTCAAGTATGTTGAGTATTAAATCTTGGAAGGAGGCTGTTGACTTGATGAGACAGTTTTGTACTTGGTATTGGTGATTTGCAGGCAGAAGCTAGGGATAGATTCAGCATTAAATCCAGGTCAAAGGACAATTTAAGGAGTTATGAATCACATTTGATCTGTAAGGCTGATGGAGGAAATAAGAAGATTGAATTTGGAATCACGCTTACTTCGTTGGCATTATAGGTCAAATGTGATTCATGACCACTCGTGTATGTAGCTTGACGTTGATTCTACAATATCCTAATTTCCAATACCAAGTAAAATACTGTAAAGCAGTGGTTGCAACCTTTGTGCCGCGGTTCATTAGTGGAAGTGATATGAACCGTATGTCGAGTGCGGTTTCCGACCGAGGCTTACTTTCAAGGTTTGCAGTGAAAAATAGAAAGTTGCCTACCATCGCTGTAGAGCTAAGGAACTTTAATAGACATTGCTTTTAAATATCTCGAAGTAATGGTCTGTAAAGTACAACAAATTTCAATAAGACGTCATTTCTTAGCAAACCAAGGTCATCAAATTGCATAGGCCAGTAATAATTGAATAATTCATCTCCTTCATGCCCAATTCCACACCCCTTTAGATGAATAGCTTACTGAAGCATTCTTTTTTATCTATAATATCATTAAATTACAAGAAAGACAATTAGACATAAGAAAGAATAAGAAGAAGCGGAAATAATAATTAAAGCTTTAAGCAGTGACACGAGATATGTTTCCTCCTCCTTTAATTCCATTCAATTAATGAATTTCATCCTCCATTTGCAAATGAATATTATTTAATGAAAAATTTTCATTCACTTAACTCATTTTCTTGTGTCTTTTTTTTTGTTCTTCATCTTCCTTACTGCCTAAAATTATCATGATAATGCCATTAACATGAATTCATAAATATTTTGTAATTAAATTTTTGTGAAATCATCATTAAATGCTTCTGAAACGGAAACGAAATTGTCAAAAATATCTTAAAATCTCCGATATCATTTTTGTCGGAATCAACTGTTTTTGTGTATGTCTCTCACTTTGTTTTGACAATGCTGACTAAACTGACTTTGTGTCAGTAAAGTTTTATCAACGATAAGCTTGTAAATGGGATAAGTTATGGTCAATTAAGGATGTCATTATTTGATTCAGATACTAACAGATTGGGTGCAAAGACCATGTCAGAGATGTGGCAATGACTTGTCATCTGACCAACCAAAATGTATAATATGTATTAGATTGATATTCGATAGGAACGGTAATGTAATACATCAAGATATATAGATGTGTTCATATAAAAATTCGGTCGTTTTTAACGGTTAAAAATTTGAATTTTTTGTAAACACTAACACTACGAAAGAAAATTGCTAAAATTTATAAAAATTTGATTTGCAAAATTTTCTACTTTTAGATGAGTTTAGTTAGTACAGAAGCATTGTAAATGCTTTATTATATGCTAATCTAACTGACTAAAGCTCAAAAATAATGTATCTTTTTATATTTGTTTGAAAATTTTTGAATGTAAATTTTCAATATTTTTCAAATGTTATTGTTTACATTTGTATACGAAATTCCGTATGGTCGAGTATGGTCGAGTATACTTTGTATGTACACATCTATATATCTTGTAATACATATGGAATATTTTGGTTACATGGGCACATGCTAGATGTAATATAAATTGGAGAAGTCAGGGATGGAACCAAAGCTACTTAAGGGTTCCTCCTCCATAAAGAGCATTACGGAATTAGTGAATGACCCCTAAGGAGTCTATCAAATGAGTGCCTTAACTACTTCAATTCCAGTTCTTCGTGTGCAGAGCTCGTACTCGACTTGAATTTGAAGTCGAGTCGACTTGTGTCGAGGATACCAAATCTGAGTCACCTTCGAGCTCTGCTTCTGTGTGACGAAACATGTGAAACCCTCTTAATGCGTACATTAATTGTGAATCTATGATGAAAGGTGATTTATCATAAACGATTAGTGTCATGGGCAAACATCCTTGATTGTTGATTTACGAAAAAAAAATTCGCTTTACCTTGCATTTAATGAATAATGACAGACATCAAAAGTGAAGAAGTGAAGGGAAAGAAAGTGGAAATAATTGGAAGCGCGAAATTCTTTGTACATTCCTTATTCGCATCAACATTTAATTTATTCATGAACGGAGTTTTCCACCTTTTTTGTCTTACTGACGAAAATGAATTAAAAGTCAGTGGGGGGAAATAAAAAGTTTTAATTTTGGTTTAAAAGTCTATGCTAAGTGGATTGCATTGAATATGAATCAAATTAATCTGATTTATTAAGGACACGGAAAGGTGCTTCAAATTGAAGGAGTTGAACAGCGTAATTTAATAACCTTATTCTCAATTTCCTGTACTTCATAAACCGTTAATGCAAAAGTCTGCGTATTTATTTGACTCGATGCTA
>NW_027226363.1:0-31771 GCF_022539635.2 Chironomus tepperi | reverse complement strand
TAACCGATGTTGGTTCCCGGTGTATTCGTATGCATTTATTGGAACTACATAAGAAGTCATTAAACTTAATTACTCAATCAACATTTTATTGATGCCATATCAAACCTTCTAAAAGACATCAAGACATATTTACAACAATTAAGAACCATACCTTGTATTTGTAAGCATTGCTGATAAAATTATTTACTTACCCATGAGAACGATGAATTTGCATTTTTTTGCGCTGATGCTTTGTACATAAAAGAAAACATTGTATGTATGTTTATGTTGTAATAATCGTGATATGAGCACATTTTTTTCTCTTTCCATAGAGAATTTCCTTTAAAAGCTCGGAAAATTAAAATTCTCTTGGGCAATTAATTAAAGAAAGGAAGATACTGCTTAGGATAATGCTGTCCTGAGAGATTTATAAGTTAGCTCACTTAAAGAGATGAGTAATGTATAAATAATTTCTGATAAGGTTCAATGAAATCAAGAGTTGAATTGGTTCCAATTTACTTGGATACATAAATCAGCTATGATCCATTGTCTCTCTTAGTTGGCGTCTGAAGCAGGCTCTTTCACTGGTTGCCTTCTGCAATTTATCAATATCAAATGTAGCACTGAATTGATTCTAGTTTAAAGATTTTCTAATCCAGCAGCTGATCATAATGGGATATAAAAGGTCTCAAATTAAGCTGCATAAAAGTTAATTGTCTAGAATTTGGAAAATTCTTGGATCATTTTTAACGGTAAAGTCAATTTTGAATGCACTCGCGAATATTCACCACTTGAGTGATAATTCACCATTTGAAAGACTAAATGTGGTTATGCGAGATTTAAAAGGGAATAAGCAGTCGGTCAATAATCTCATTCGGGAAGCTCCAATGCTCTGTTCAGAGCAGATTAATTGTTTATATTGTCATTCTGCCAAGTATGTAAGCAACTCAATAAAAGGCGTGCGACTAGAAATCGTAAGATTGTGATCTCGATTCTTTCTTTAGACAAGCTTTTGAATGACTTCTTCATTTTTCATTTTCTGCTAAATATTATGTATTGTTGATCTTTAATACTCCCAATGTTTGTCCAACTAACCAAATTGCTCACATTGAAAGTGCCGGATTTTTCTTCTGAACGTAACTTTTTCTCCTCTTTAACCGCGACCCATATCGCGCTTTCTCAGTCTCATCCTCCTTGTTAAACCACAGTTCTGATCAGTTAAACATAAAAAGTGCAATAAACAGTTTTAGGTGATTCAAATACATAATGGATCAACAATAAAAGAAATTACCATCAAATTATAATTAAAATTAATTGTATTTAAATATCCTCTCCCTCGCGGACATATTGAGAAGTGGAAAAAAAAAATTTATAAAACGTATATAATTTTTTTATATTCACCTGAATTATTATTTACGAAGAGACCAATTGAGTCATAAAACGAATATTAATTTTCCACAGCCATAAAGTTCTCATTTAACAATTTCTTTTTTTTTTTTTTGTTTTGCACATTCCATAGAGGCAGAAAAATATACGATACCAATAAAACAATTTTTCAATTATGGCCATCGTCCTCTCTCATTTCGGTATGACATTAAATGCCTGAACTTTAATTTCAAAATAAGTGACCCATAAAAATATATATTTATTAATTTGGCTCACTAAATATTTTTTTTTTTGCAGCATTTTTCACTCAGATTTTTTTTTTTTTGTGCTTCATTCTACCTACCATCTCACAATTGCTGCATTGATGGCTTTCAGGTTGCACATTTTTTTATGATACGAACATAAATTTCTTTTTTTTTTGCCTCCCGTTTCAGTTTTTATTGATTTCACGATTCCTGAGTGCATTAATTTATTCATGACTTTTACGCAAGCAGCGATTTTTAAATTATTCAATTTGCATACATTTTAATGGACATTAAGAGGCATACCTGTCAGCATATTTTTCTTATTGAGATGCATATGAATGAGCTACTGTTAACATTTTTTGGTCTATAGTAACAGTATGGAAATTAATTTAAAATTGTCACACTTTTAATCGGCAAAGATCTAGTTTTGGAATCGATAAATGTTCAAATTTTCAGTATAAATTGAACTCTTTGTTGGTAATGGAAATTAATTAATTTAATTTAGGTTCAGTACCTTTGTTTAAAATTATTTCATGCCATTGGTAACCAATCAGTTTGCTTTGGAATCGTGTGATACAAACCAGTATACCGTAGTGGATGATTCACCTTGGATGCAGTATCTGAATCAAAAAATTCTCTAAAATGAGCTGAAGAGAGCAGCGTACTACGGCGAACCACATTTTTCGCCGAAAAAATGGATTGAAATTTTCCTTCACGGTTTCGTCTGGGCCACTTTACGCCTTTACGTTAATGAGGCGATGCAGCGGTATCCTTGCAAACACGGTGTGTTTTTCGGTAAAATCGTAATTCCTTTTGGTAGTTCATTGCTTTAACATCTTCTTAACGTTATCGAATTCCCAAGTGAACTTGTTTTTATGAATTATTTGCATGTCTAGATTAGTTGATCTATTCTTTGTTCGTAGAAATCAAAGTGAATGTTCCATAACCTGAACAGACAAGGAGAATGCTCATGAGCATATTCGTAAAATTAAGCATAAATTGTGTATCCTCATGATGACGCTCATTTAGATGAGCATGCTTATTTTTGGTTAGGATAAGACCCAGAGTTCAAAGTCGACTCTCATTTTGTATGAAAAAGTCGACTTCATGTAAAATTCAAGTCGATTTCAAGCTCTGCTAAAATCATAAAAAATTAATAAAGACATCATCATCAATATTCACATCCAAAAAATTCCCTTTAGAAACAAAATTATTTCAAAATCAGTGAACTTGATGTTAAATTGACGGTGAAATTATGTATGACGTCGTCGTTGAAGTCTAAAGCAACAAAGAAGAATGAGACATGCAAAACTTTAAGCTGTCTTGTCTGACACTTTCAGATGCTTATGGGGATTTATTTTTTTTTTACGGATATTTAAATAATAAAAAATTTATTCCTATTATATGTAGATAGATGTAGATGTTATTAAGTCAAATAATCTTAATTCCTATTTTAATTTGGTAGTCTTGCCTGTGTTAGCATGCATGACGTCGCAATATTTCTTAAAATTGTGATTCTAAAGCTGATTTATATGTCCAGGTGAAGTTTTTGAATTAATGTCTCGGTAGTCATTATGCTTTGAATCGCATTTTTTGCCGTAGAGGTTGGCGTCAGTGCAACTTTGCATCCTTAATACAGGAGTAGCTGTGTCTTAGTGTGGTACACACAAGTATGTTGTTTTACCAGATATTGAAAGGAATTCTACCTTTTCATATGCCTTAACCAGCCAGGAAGAACAAAATCACAAAGAAGTTCTCCGAAAAAAATGTTCAGCCATTATGCACATGAGTAAAAATATCTTAATTCCCATGTAAAAATATATCGAATGGTTAATAAGGATACCTTTAATTCCACATTTTCCCTGAAAATATCTAATGCACAATATATGAAAGAAATAGACTCAATGAAAGAGATGAAAAATGGTAAAAAGCATGACCTATCTGAATTATTAAAAAGGATAGCCAATCAAGTGGAAATTTTTCGGATGAAATGTAGAAAAATCTGGTTATGAAAACATTGGAAGTGATTGATTAGAGCGCATATTTAAGGTTTTAAGGATGTTAATAATGAATTGAATTGTGCTTGATTAGACTGCTCATTTGGGTAGCCAAAGATCTCAAATTATGCATTTCAACTTAAATTTTCAGAAGACTTGGCAGTTTCTCCATATTTTGGAACTTTGCTCAGTTGTCTGGTTGCCTGGTACAGCATGCGATAGCTCAATTCTCAAAAACAATACATTTTCAGCTAATTCCTTAAAAAAACACAGCCTGCCAGATTATTTTTCTCAATTTTTATGTGTATATGAATCAGACAACGAATCAAATGAATGGCATACGGAATAAGTAAAGGTATAGGTAAGAAAAAATGTAGTGAGTGTTCAAAAGTTGAAAACATGGCATGGCAATAGCTGAGGGGTGAAAATGATTTTGAACATTTCTTGATTCAATAAATATTTTATTAACTTTCTCCGTGATTCATGAATATCTTAGTCAATTTTCGTACCATATCTATCTACACCATAAAATGTTTAGAAAAAGCTCAAGTCAATGACTGAAAAATCACTGCCATAGCTTCATGATGCAAACTTTTTCCTTTTTGATTAAACTTTACAATATATGGAATTTTCCCATTCGAGAATTTCATAATTTTTTTCCTGTTTCCTACTTCTTCACATATGTATGATCCAGGCACGTAGTGAGGAATGAATTTGGATTGAAGTTTTTTTTGGGATGCAAAAGTGGGTTTTGGGATTTTTTCACGATAAATCTTAGTAAATTGAAGGATTTTTCCAAATGGGGGTCTTAGGGAGGGGTTCCACCCTTCCCCTGAATACACCCCTGATAATATGATCATAAACTTTTTTTTGTCTATGTTTATGTGGCTTCTACAGAAATGAGAGTGATGATGATGTTAAACCATCAAAAAGTTTAGTATAATTTTTTACAACGCGGAAACTTTCACGGTTGTTTTATAAATAACAAGTACACGCATGAATTTCAATCAGACTGTATGATATATATTTTTTTTTTTGGGAAATAAACTTTAAGAGCTCTTTATTGAAGCTGTATAAATAGCAATAGAGCTTGTGCTAAAATAAAACTATATGTGGTGTGCTGGCAGTATAGTACTTAATCTGAAATGTCGTGTCACATGTATGAGATTCAAGCAATGCATGAGTAAAGCCTCTGTGACCAAATGACATGCCAAATAGTTAAACATTAGTTTTGATAAGACGATGTGCAGCTTGATGTGCTATAAATAAATTACAAGCGACAAAAATAGAAAAGGCTTTGCCATGGCTCTTTTAAGGCTCAATAATGGCTGCTTTTATTAACACTAAATGGCCACATCCTCAATTCGCAACCGTAAGGTCTTGATGCTGTCACCACGCTTCCTAATGTCATAATGCAGACTTTTTCATTTGCGTCACTTACAATTGGAATCAAAAGTTGTCTTCAAACTGTCAATTAATTAGAAAGCACAAAATATTCCAATTTAGATTGGCATTAACACATTTCATCATGCAAATGCAACAAATTGTGTGCAACAAACTAACAATCTGATATCATTCAATATTATTTGAATAAATTGGCATAAATTTATTGGCACAAGTTTTAATCGCCGTTGTGTGATAAGTTTTCCATAAATGCAATCATTTCCACACATACACAAGATGGAGATTTACCTTAAATAAACAAACCAAGCAATAACAAAATAAGTAGTTAAGTCGACAAAATAACAACAGGAAAATGTTCATACATGAAAACTTTTTTTTTTTTGTGGAAATTGTTGTTGTACATTTTTGGGGAAGTGAAACTGAAAATTGTCAACAGCAATTAAAATGCAAAATAGAATGAAACATATTGAGAATATCCTGAAGGTATTAAAATAAAGGTAAGAAAATGTATGAGAAATTCAATAGATGTTTTTTGGTATGAGCTGGGGTATGAGGTAAACAGGAAGTTCTATCAAATGCAAATGTTTTGTTGCCACGTTTCTGAGAGAAAAAAATAATTAAAATTTGCTCATGTCTTGTTTTGGATATTTGGGGTGTCCATCATTTAATGTCTGGTCATCTTAAGTATTGCGTAGTCAGAGAAAGGTGAGTGAGCTGCATTGCATGTGTAACATAAGCTAGATTGGCCTAGGAAATAGTTAGTGAGCTTCAGAGCACACCCAACATAAGCTAGATTGGTCTATAAATTTGGTATCTGCAAAAAATTGTAACATCCTTCCCTGCCTCCGAAATGAGTTATATCCGAAATTCCATTCATTGCATCTGTTTTCAATAGTTAACAGGTATAGTCATCCAATTTAAAAACTACACTCTAACATTTTCCTCTTAATTTTAGACGAGTGTCTTCTTGTTGCTGAGTCGATTGAATTTATATATGAACGTAGAATAAATGTAGGACATACAATAGGAATAATAAGAATTATAACAGTGGCATTGCAGAGGAAAAATTAAACTCATACACGAAACAGTTTTCATTGATAAATCTCCAAAAGAGTTTTTATTCCTGTTTATTTGCTCTCTTTCATATTGCTTCTGGCTCCTGCTGTTGACACTTCAGCTATCCATGAGGCCGATGAATAAAAGCTGGGATGATCTCAAGAAAAAAAAAGAGAAAGAACTAAAATAAATAAAATGAATATAAATTAAACTTTAGATGAACATGAAAATTTTTCAGCATAGAAAAGTGTTCCTGAAGTTGAAGGCATGCAAGCGAAATAGGATCAGGAGTAGAAAAGAAGAGGAAGAGGAAAAGAAAAGAAATTAAGTGGAAAAGGTTGCAGCAAGAGCATTCGAGACTATAGAGGAAATTTGGCAATGTGCAAAACATGTTTAAAAACAAAAATTAATACAAGCGGAAGATGTAGATGAGGAAAAACAGGGAAACATTCAGCACACAAGTTCCTATTCATTGTCAGCGTTCATTTTTTAAACTCATTTTTAATATGAGAAAAAAATCGAAAAAGTTCACTATTTTTTGGCATAAAAATACAAACAAAAATATAAATAAATTGGTGTGTTGACAAAGAGTTTGCAAAACACTAAATAAACATTGCATCTGCTGAAGAACGCAGATTTTAAAAGCTTCCTTTTTCAGGGAATTTGTGATTGAAATCTTGTTCATTCAAAATGATGTTTATTCTTTGGAGTTTAAAAGCAGACTGAGACTTTTGTAAACAAAGGGGCTTTCAACTATGAGCAATGTATAATATTCAAATCTTAAACGAACGTTATTGCAGTTTTTGTGACTCGAATGCTATAGTTTGCTACTGAAAGAAGGTCTAAAGCTTTTTAATGATGGAATATTAATTATTAACCAGATATTGCTTGTATTTATTACTTTTTAAGGTCACTTATGTCAATATAGTTTCAAAATTTAGACTTTGATTTTAATTGAATAAGCTTTAATAATTATAGGAGAACAAAGACAAAATGTCATTAATTTGTTTTAGAAATATATGAAAATAAAAAATAAGGAAAAAATATTGCGACAAAAAATGCACATAGATTGCATGTTTCCATAGAGTATGAAAATAAAAATGTATTGTTATGCATGATTTTGAGTAAGTTTAGAGAGAAATTTTTGATGACTTTTTCACCCCCAAACTCAATGATGAGAAAGAAAAAGTTGAAATTAGTTTCGAATGTTGAAATAGTGTCAGTCGCATACAGACACATAGAGAGACAAAACCAAAGGTGAAGGGATTTTAATTAAAATGAGTTAAAACTTAGACTGACTTTAATTAAACTGTTCCGAATCTATCTAGAATATTTTTTTGGTTGCTAAAAATCGCGCTATTAAAAATTCACACCAAAAATATCAACACAATCACTCATAAGCACACATTGTTTTAAACTTAGTGATGCAGAAATATGAAAAATTCATTCATCGAGTTTATTTTGTTTATAC
Organism: Chironomus tepperi; assembly: GCF_022539635.2. NCBI lineage: Eukaryota > Metazoa > Arthropoda > Insecta > Diptera > Chironomidae > Chironomus > Chironomus tepperi. The sequence goes on along the minus strand of NW_027226363.1, from coordinate 24,233 downwards.
TTTTTTCAGGATTTTTTTTAAAAAACATATTTGGAAAGTTCGATAATAAAAATTACACATTGCAATAACTTTTCATTCATGCATTGAAATTTCTTAAAACCTATTAATAATTTTGAAAAGTTTTTCTATTTTTCTAGTTTTCACCAAACGAGCAACTTTCGGATTTTTTGTCATTTTTTAATTACCAAAATTGAATTTTTCATGCATAGAAATCGACCATAAATCAAAATTTTAATTCAACTCTGCAAAAAACAGTCTTTTGTGCATAATGATGACATCATTTGATATTTTGAAAATGAGCACTGGTTACCGTACCGAAGAACGTCATTTCATGTAAATCTTTTGTTAATTATTTTCACAATTCTACTTGTCAAAAGTCAAGTATTTACTAATGCAGGTATGTAATCTAAAAAAAGTCATGTCAATGCTCATCAACACTCTTGATTTATTAAGAAAATATCTTATGATAACAAGACTTTGAATACTCAATGAGCAAGCTAAGATACACACAAAAGTTCATAGCCTTCATTTTCACGGTAAACACGAAAAAATTTAAAACTTTTTAAAATGTCAACAAGCACAAAATTTGCACAAAACTGCATTTCGTGAAGTTCAAAACTTTCCCACGACAATTTTTTTTTATCAAAAATTTTAATTATTTTTTTTCTGTTCTTTGCTGTTCTAATTATTCATGTGCACAAAAAAAGAATTCTCATGTGAGTTTATGATTTTTAGCATGTTAAAAATGAATGAACGACTTTGTTGCGTGTTAGAAAAGCAATCTATTTCCACGACATTCTCTCATCGTGATGAAAATGTGCAAAGTGCTCTTTGCTTTACACATAAAGTACTAATAAGTATGTTTACCTGAATATTGGGTTAGGGGTTGTGTTTAGTCGTGAAAGAACACTTGATTTCAATGATCAGGAATAAGAGGTTAACGATTGGATTGAATGAAGAAGTCAGGATCGGTCACAAGTTAAGTAACGATCACACAGAGTATAATTCAACACATTTTGTGTTCTAGAATCTTCCTGATAGCCAAAATTCGAGTAGATTATGTGGACTTAATGTCACCTAGTAATCTCAGCAAAAAAGGAACTCAGCAAGAAATCACTACTTATTAATTCACCAAAAAGTTAAGTAAATCAGATGCCAAATCACACCCTTCAAATTAAGGACCCCTAATAAGTGAACTTTTCATGCTATTTTTCCATCAACTTTCACAAAGAGCACTACTTATAAAAAAATCATGTTAAGATATTAAGAATGAAAAAAAAAAAAAAAATAAAATTATTTCATCATGATTTAGCTTTTAGAATAAAACATGATTTTGTACTCGAAAACATGTGTCTCATTTAATAACGAGAATGAATAGTAAAGCTGTGTCTAAGTGAGATAACAAAAAACTTTTACTGTGAACATTTTTTTGACATCACCTTTTCACTAAAGGAACATTATTCGAAGGCATTATATATATGTATATACGAAGAAAGATGAATAGGAAGTAACGGCAGGAGACTGGTGGTAGGAAGTAAGTAAGGCACATTCCATAAATTTTCATTATTGCATAAAAGCAAATACACAAAAAACAATTTTCTGCTGTTGTACATAATATGCTCAGATGAAATGTTTTTAACAAGAGAAGAAGTAAGCAATGAACATGCAATAAAATCAGTTTATAATTTTTCCCTACTGAGCTTTCTCTTTTTCATTTTATTTCTCGTTTAATTTTTTATATTGTATTTTTTTCAGCTGTTGGTTTAAGCTTGTTTCAGTTTGTTCTAAGAACAATTAGTAAAGTTTAAATAAAGCTATTTTTGATCGATATTTAAACATCATGATGAGCATATAACCGAAAACATTTGATGATATTTCTATTCGGGGGCTGATTTCTCCGGTTGTGGTTTGGTACAAGATGCGCCTAGTTTGGCAGGCTAACCAGTTGTACCTAGTTTGCCTTATCAATTGTTTTATTATACCGTACCAGAGGTGTACCTATACCGTACTGTACCGTATCGTTCCACCACGAGAGAAATCGATCCCAGGAGTAAGGACGCCAAATACTAATGGCTTCTATTTAGTGAAAAAAGATAAGTTATCCAGCCAAATGTCGAATGCAACTCTATTCTTAAATTTTCAAGCATCTACTAAACAATTGCACGGAAATCCTTCAGCTTGCCTTACATTTCACGTAACATTCCAGCAATCCCTAAGGAATGTTGAGAAGCAATACATTTTTTAAGCTGGTTAAACCAAAATAATTGAGATATCTTCGCAACTTGCTGTTAAAATGAATGTAATACCTTCCATTTACTGGCCTTTTGTGTTTGTTCATTTTATTCCTCTCACTCCATTAACAATTCTCACTTTGTTTGTTTTGCCTGTTTTTTTTTCTCTCTTTCTCTCACATTCCCTAATGAACTGCAACATTTAAACAATTTGTTTTCAATTAACATTTTTAAACTTAAAAAATAAACAAAAAAAAGTAAAACAATTGTATATCAGATAGATGTTTGGATAGAAATCATGTGGGAGTGCATGAAAATAACATAAAGCACGACTCACATGCAGCTATTTTTTTGTTATTAATCCAGAAGCCTCTCGTGAGGATAAAACAGCTTTGTTGGATACTTTTGTAAATTGATAATACTACAGCAATAAAAAAATGTGCAGATGTATAGGCATCCGAACAAAATTTCGATGTTTTTCATATGCAATAATATGTCGTTAGTGTGATAAAATTAACATATTTGAGTATACAATTGTTAAATCCTCATAATCCATTTTATTCTGCTTAATGTGATAAATTTGTTCAGTAAATGAATTCTACTGCATTCTATGCCGATCGGTTAATACTGCATTATTTTTCAATTTATCAAAATTCTGATCAGTTTGAAGAATTAAAAGCGTTTAATTTTATTTGCATTAATGTGTGCCTTAATTAATTTCATTAACACCATTCATTATTGAAACAGTAAAATTTCCATAGTTTGAAAATTATAGCAATTAAATTAAATCAATATTTGCATTTTTGTGAACTAAACAGAACTAAAGTAAGTAAAACTGGCAAGTTTCAATTCTGTTTATCTTTCTTTTTTGATTAATTCCAGTAGAACTTCAACTTTATGTTTAAATTTCTTAATCTAATCAATAATTATTCTGATGAACATGAACATCAATTTCACATTAACTTTATTGATCATTTGTCTGTCATTTCCTCTTTACCTCTTAACTGATGAATAACTTAACTCATAAAAATATGGAGCATAAAAATACGCGCATTGACGGAAAATTATAGATAATACCACATTATTCATTAAGCACATGTGAAAAATATTATATGTATAAATATCATTTTATACTTAAATAAATATATTTATATGCATGGCAATGTAGGGAAATACTGACAATCTGAAAAATAAAAACATACATAATGGAAAAATTGAAAATGATTTTACACACAGGACTTAAATGTGGTTTGGCGAATATACTGTTGAATGCTTTTAAACGTACAGAGAAATGTATTTAAAGCATAGCGGGAAAATATATGTAGGAGGCGAAACAAAGTGATATCAATTCAGGGGTGGTTTCTAAGTATTATTGAAACAGAATTAGAAATTCTTCACCTTAAACATACTAGATCGCATGCTCGTGAGCGACATCGGTCCGTCAAAGGGAACAGACGTGTTTTTGATTCGCTCCGCAATTAATTCAAAATTCTCAAAAGCTCCAGATAACAACAACAGAGATTAAAGTTTCGAATCTCAGTTCAACTTGTTCAGACGTGTTTTGACTTGTTCGGCAAAATGGTAGGAACAACAACAAATCTCAACAACGAGGAAAGTAACCAAAAACTTTCGGAAAAACAACCTGAATCTCAACAACAAGATTCAGCACCCGTGACAACTCTCATCACCGAGGATATAAACAACGAAAAGCAACATGACATTGAGATGGAAAATCTCAAAACAAAACAGACAACAATGGATCAATTCGTCCAACCATTAAGGGCAGAAAAACGTCGCAGCCAACTTGAAATCTTCAGTGCGCCAGCCAAAAAGATATCTAGTGCTAGCAAAAAGAAAGATGACAACAAAAAACAATTTGACTTCTCAAATGCCAGGACGAATCTGTACGATAACAGATTGTTCAACTTCAGCGGAGATAACAGCAAAGCACCAGAACAACCAAAACAAAGTGAAATATCATCATCATCGAAAGACATCAACGTAACATCACAGCAGAAACCAAAACCACCACCGATCCATATAACTAGTGGTGGAGGACAGGAGATCAGAAGGTTGATGAACCAGATCAACAACCAACCCAGGAGTTTTATGATCAACGTCAAAAAGGATAAACTCAAAACAAAAGTTGTATCAACGGAGAGTTGGGACGACTACGACAGATTCATCAAACTCCTCAGAGAAAAACAACACCACTTTCACACCTATGCAAACCAGGAACCACAGATGAAATTCGTGCTCTACGGACTTCCAATGATGGAGATCGTAGACTTGGAAAAGGAGTTGAAAACGGAAAACATATCACCAGTTAAAATTGTCAAAATGACAATGAAACAAAGGAGACACGAAAACGACGACGACCAGAACTACCTTCTGTATTTTAATAAAGTACAGGAAGGTAACATTTTGGAAAACCTTCGAAAGGTTAACTGTGTCTACGGCTTCAAAGTAAAATGGGCTAAATACAACAACAGGCGTAACGGACCTTCTTTCTGTTCGAAATGTTTGCAGTTTGGTCATGGACAACGTGGTTGTAACAAACCACTAATCTGTTTCAGATGCTCTGAACAGCATGATTCAAAAACCTGTCCTTACATTTCGATTGAAACCAACAAGGTCCCAATCGAAAAACTAAAGTGTCACTTCTGCGGCGAGAAACATACAGCAATCTCACAAGAATGCAACATCAGGAAACAAATAATCGAGAAGTGGAAAGCTAAATCAACGAACGACAACAACCGAAATCAAAACAGACCATCAGGTGAACAACAAAGGATTCCACGAAATCCTGCTGGACAAAGGAATGCTCCACCAACATCAAAAGCAGGTGAACGATCAGGCGGATCTGATCAATTTACATCACAAAGACCAGCTAGGAGTATCCCAGAACCGGTACCAACAACATCTAGAAAACCAGCTTCTGAAACCTCCGCACCAGTCACCATAAAATCGCAAAATAATCATCCACAACAGAAACCCTCAAATCAGGGAAATCAAAACAAAACACGAAGAAACAGGAGAAGGGGAAGGAATGGAAATAACAACAGGTCAAAGCCAAAGACCAATAACAATCATCAACAGAACTCAACGCAGGTTGTAGAAATTATGGACCTAGACTTCAATTCACTAACCTTGGAAACAAACAAGGTCGATCCTGAACCTTCATCCAGTGGTAATAGAAAGGAACCAATTTCACCAGCCCAAGGCACAATCGATGAATGCATGATCTTCATCAACTCATTCATCGAAATCATCACCAAAAAGCCAGAGTACCTAAAAGAGGAACAGGTACAACAAGCCATCGGCCAAAAAGTTGCCAAAATCTACATGAGTCAACATGGATTGTAGTCACCAAAGAATCAACGTAATTTACTGGAATGCTAACAGCCTTGCAGATAAGATGTTAGCATTTCTCGACTACCTCAGCATGCAAAACGTTGATGTTGCGTGCATATCGGAAACATTCCTAAAACCATACTCCAAAGTAGACTCGCATCCTGACTACGTAATTCATCGATTTGATCGCATTGATAGACCAAAAGGTGGTGTTGCGATCATTGTCAAAAGAAATCTAAAACATCAGCTTCAACCAAGTTACAACACAAAGCTAATAGAATGCATCGGAATAAAAGTCTTCATCAACGAATCAATAAGCTGCCACATCCTCTCCGTCTATCTTCCAGGAGGAAGCAAAGGAAGGGAAATAGACGATCATCTAAGAGATGACATCAACAAAATAACAAACATCAGAGGAAACTACTACATCTGCGGAGACTTCAATGCAAAACATCGAGAGTGGAATTGCAACGTAGCAAACAAAGCCGGGACAATACTACAGGATATGTCCGGGGAGTTCATGATCTACTACCCCGATTCACCAACGTATTATCCAGAAGATCCGACGAAATCTGTATCAACAATCGACCTAATGCTCTCAAATTCCAGTCTGAACACTACAGAACTAAAATGCACAGAGGCAATGAGTGACCATTGCGCTGTGTATTTTCAAATCAGGACATCCAAAGTTGACAGAACAGACAACACAGTTTACAGATATGACTACAGAAATGCCAACTGGAAAAAATTCAAATCGTATATAACTCGTCGCATCGAAGACAGCACTCTGGAAAACCCATGCAACACAGTAGAGGAGATAGAACATCATATCAAAGTATTCTCAGAACTCATCATGGATTCCAGAAACAAAACTGTGAAGAAGAAAAAGATCAACTTTGAATCGACAAAGCTCACACCAGAAATCAAAGACTTAATCAGGACGAAAAGAAGTCTTCGACGAAGATGGCAACATAGCAGAGATAATCAAATCAAAACTGAATTAAACATCCTACAGAAAGTCATCAAAGACAAAATTAAGGAACTCAAAAATACAAACTGGAATAAGCGGTTTTCAGAAATCCAACCATCAAACCAAACAGTCTGGAGGATTGCAAAGCATTGCAAGAAAGGTTCAAAATCGATGCCACCGTTGATTGATGCAGATAGAACATTCATCACTAATAAGGAAAAAGCCAGCGTTCTCAGTGACTATTTTCATAAAGCACACGAAAATCCACTTGAGGACAACAACCCAGTACATACCCAGGAAGTAGACAACGCAGTGAAGGAAACATTGGAAGGAGAAAATAGTGACTGCACAGAACTTACAAATGTAGAGGAAATCTCATACATTGTAAGAAATCTGAAAAATCCTAAAGCACCAGGATTAGACGATGTCAACAACATACTCCTCAAAAATCTTCCACCAAAAGGCTTCGAATATTTGAAGTTCATCATCAACACGTGTCTCAAACTTAACTATTTTCCGAAAGTTTGGAAAAAAGCTAAAGTAATCCCGATCCCAAAACCTGGCAAACCAGCAAACGAAGTGAGCAGCTATAGGCCAATAAGCTTGCTTAGTTCCCTAAGCAAAATATTGGAGAGAGTATTGCTGAATAGAATTAACGAGCATCTGGAGGATAACAACATCATTCCGACTCAACAGTGTGGCTTTCGCACAGGACGATCAACATCTCACCAACTCATCAAAGTAATCAAAACAGCAAAGGAAAACATAAGCAGGAAGAAATCAACAGGAATGATCTTCCTAGATGTGGAGAAAGCATTTGACAGAGTCTGGCATAACGGACTCTTGTTTAAAATGATCAAATTAGGGTTTCCACTACCACTTATAAAAACTGTAAGATCTTTCCTAAGTGAAAGAACTTTCTCAGTTTTTATTAAAGGTCAGTTCTCAGAAACCAATGAAATCAAATTCGGAGTACCACAAGGAGCAGTGCTTTCACCAACTCTCTACAACATCTACACATATGATATTGTAAGAGAAACAACCAACAATATCGCACTCTTCGCAGATGATACTGCATTGTATCATTCTGCAGAAAACTCAGCCGATATTGTAACACATCTACAACACACTGGAAGAAAAGTACAACAATACATGAACAAATGGAAAATAAATCTCAAAAAACAGAAAACTCAAGCCTTATTCATCACAAATAGGTACTCCAGGCAACTTCCTAGAGACAACATCAAATTCCTCAACGAAAACATCAAATGGGAAACCGAAGCTAAATATCTGGGAATGATAATCGACAAGAGAGTGACATTAAAGCAGCATGTAGAATATGTGACCAACAGAGCTCACACTGCACTAAGACTACTTTATCCCTCATCAGCAGGAACTCACATCTCGACGTTCGAAATAAACTTCTCATCTACAAGCTAGCCGTGAGACCCATCTTCACATACGGCTGTCCAGCATTTGAACGGATGGCAAAAACACATCTACAAAAACTACAAGTACTACAAAACAAATTCTTGAGAATTGTTCTCAACAAAACAAGATATGAAAGGATATCAGATCTACATACTGAAGCAAAAATACCCTCTATTGAGGACTACGTCGGTAGTATATATTGTATTTTTTTCAGCTGTTGGTTTAAGCTTGTTTCAGTTTGTTCTAAGAACAATTAGTAAAGTTATTTTTGATCGATATTTAAACATCATGATGAGCATATTATTGAGCTCCTGATTACATCAAATCATTTGATGATATTTCTATTCAGGAGCTGATTTCTTCTGTGGTGGTTTGGTATAAGATGCGCCTAGTTTGGCAGGCATACCAGTTGTACCTAGTTTGCCTTATCAATTGTTTTATTATACCGTACCAGAGGTGTACCTATACCGTACTGTACCGTATCGTTCCACCACGAGAGAAATCGATCCCAGGAGTAAGGACGCCAAATACTAATGGCTTCTATTTAGTGAAAAAAGAGAAGTTATCCAGCCAAATGTCGAATGCAACTCTATTCTTAAATTTTCAAGCATCTACTAAACAATTGCACGGAAATCCTTCAGCTTGCCTTACATTTCACGTAACATTCCAGCAATCCCTAAGGAATGTTGAGAAGCAATACATTTTTAAGCTGGTTAAACCAAAATAATTGAGATATCTTCGCAACTTGCTGTTAAAATGAATGTAATACCTTCCATTTACTGGCCTTTTGTGTTTGTTCATTTTATTCCTCTCACTCCATTAACAATTCTCACTTTGTTTGTTTTGCCTGTTTTTTTTTTCTCTCTTTCTCTCTCATTCCCTAATGAACTGCAACATTTAAACAATTTGTTTTCAATTAACATTTTTAAACTTAAAAAATAAACAAAAAAAAAGTAAAACAATTGTATATCAGATAGATGTTTGGATAGAAATCATGTGGGAGTGCATGAAAATAACATAAAGCACGACTCACATGCAGCTATTTTTTTGTTATTAATCCAGAAGCCTCTCGTGAGGATAAAACAGCTTTGTTGGATACTTTTGTAAATTGATAATACTACAGCAATAAAAAAATGTGCAGATGTATAGGCATCCGAACAAAATTTCGATGTTTTTCATATGCAATAATATGTCGTTAGTGTGATAAAATTAACATATTTGAGTATACAATTGTTAAATCCTCATAATCCATTTTATTCTGCTAAATGTGATAAATTTGTTCAGTAAATGAATTCTACTGCATTCTATGCCGATCGGTTAATACTGCATTATTTTTCAATTTATCAAAATTCTGATCAGTTTGAAGAATTAAAAGCGTTTAATTTTATTTGCATTAATGTGTGCCTTAATTAATTTCATTAACACCATTCATTATTGAAACAGTAAAATTTCCATAGTTTGAAAATTATAGCAATTAAATTAAATCAATATTTGCATTTTTGTGAACTAAACAGAACTAAAGTAAGTAAAACTGGCAAGTTTCAATTCTGTTTATCTTTCTTTTTTGATTAATTCCAGTAGAACTTCAACTTTATGTTTAAATTTCTTAATCTAATCAATAATTATTCTGATGAACATGAACATCAATTTCACATTAACTTTATTGATCATTTGTCTGTCATTTCCTCTTTACCTCTTAACTGATGAATAACTTAACTCATAAAAATATGGAGCATAAAAATACGCGCATTGACGGAAAATTATAGATAATACCACATTATTCATTAAGCACATGTGAAAAATATTATATGTATAAATATCATTTTATACTTAAATAAATATATTTATATGCATGGCAATGTAGGGAAATACTGACAATCTGAAAAATAAAAACATACATAATGGAAAAATTGAAAATGATTTTACACACAGGACTTAAATGTGGTTTGGCGAATATACTGTTGAATGCTTTTAAACGTACAGAGAAATGTATTTAAAGCATAGCGGGAAAATATATGTAGGAGGCGAAACAAAGTGATATCAATTCAGGGTGGTTTCTAAGTACTATTGGAATAGAATTAGAAATTCCTCACCTTAAACATACTAGATCGCATGCTCGTGAGCGACATCGGTCCGTCAAAGGGAACAGACGTGTTTTTGATTCGCTCCGCAATTAATTCAAAATTCTCAAAAGCTCCAGATAACAACAACAGAGATTAAAGTTTCGAATCTCAGTTCAACTTGTTCAGACGTGTTTTGACTTGTTCGGCAAAATGGTAGGAACAACAACAAATCTCAACAACGAGGAAAGTAACCAAAAACTTTCGGAAAAACAACCTGAATCTCAACAACAAGATTCAGCACCCGTGACAACTCTCATCACCGAGGATATAAACAACGAAAAGCAACATGACATTGAGATGGAAAATCTCAAAACAAAACAGACAACAATGGATCAATTCGTCCAACCATTAAGGGCAGAAAAACGTCGCAGCCAACTTGAAATCTTCAGTGCGCCAGCCAAAAAGATATCTAGTGCTAGCAAAAAGAAAGATGACAACAAAAAACAATTTGACTTCTCAAATGCCAGGACGAATCTGTACGATAACAGATTGTTCAACTTCAGCGGAGATAACAGCAAAGCACCAGAACAACCAAAACAAAGTGAAATATCATCATCATCGAAAGACATCAACGTAACATCACAGCAGAAACCAAAACCACCACCGATCCATATAACTAGTGGTGGAGGACAGGAGATCAGAAGGTTGATGAACCAGATCAACAACCAACCCAGGAGTTTTATGATCAACGTCAAAAAGGATAAACTCAAAACAAAAGTTGTATCAACGGAGAGTTGGGACGACTACGACAGATTCATCAAACTCCTCAGAGAAAAACAACACCACTTTCACACCTATGCAAACCAGGAACCACAGATGAAATTCGTGCTCTACGGACTTCCAATGATGGAGATCGTAGACTTGGAAAAGGAGTTGAAAACGGAAAACATATCACCAGTTAAAATTGTCAAAATGACAATGAAACAAAGGAGACACGAAAACGACGACGACCAGAACTACCTTCTGTATTTTAATAAAGTACAGGAAGGTAACATTTTGGAAAACCTTCGAAAGGTTAACTGTGTCTACGGCTTCAAAGTAAAATGGGCTAAATACAACAACAGGCGTAACGGACCTTCTTTCTGTTCGAAATGTTTGCAGTTTGGTCATGGACAACGTGGTTGTAACAAACCACTAATCTGTTTCAGATGCTCTGAACAGCATGATTCAAAAACCTGTCCTTACATTTCGATTGAAACCAACAAGGTCCCAATCGAAAAACTAAAGTGTCACTTCTGCGGCGAGAAACATACAGCAATCTCACAAGAATGCAACATCAGGAAACAAATAATCGAGAAGTGGAAAGCTAAATCAACGAACGACAACAACCGAAATCAAAACAGACCATCAGGTGAACAACAAAGGATTCCACGAAATCCTGCTGGACAAAGGAATGCTCCACCAACATCAAAAGCAGGTGAACGATCAGGCGGATCTGATCAATTTACATCACAAAGACCAGCTAGGAGTATCCCAGAACCGGTACCAACAACATCTAGAAAACCAGCTTCTGAAACCTCCGCACCAGTCACCATAAAATCGCAAAATAATCATCCACAACAGAAACCCTCAAATCAGGGAAATCAAAACAAAACACGAAGAAACAGGAGAAGGGGAAGGAATGGAAATAACAACAGGTCAAAGCCAAAGACCAATAACAATCATCAACAGAACTCAACGCAGGTTGTAGAAATTATGGACCTAGACTTCAATTCACTAACCTTGGAAACAAACAAGGTCGATCCTGAACCTTCATCCAGTGGTAATAGAAAGGAACCAATTTCACCAGCCCAAGGCACAATCGATGAATGCATGTTCTTCATCAACTCATTCATCGAAATCATCACCAAAAAGCCAGAGTACCTAAAAGAGGAACAGGTACAACAAGCCATCGGCCAAAAAGTTGCCAAAATCTACATGAGTCAACATGGATTGTAGTCACCAAAGAATCAACGTAATTTACTGGAATGCTAACAGCCTTGCAGATAAGATGTTAGCATTTCTCGACTACCTCAGCATGCAAAACGTTGATGTTGCGTGCATATCGGAAACATTCCTAAAACCATACTCCAAAGTAGACTCGCATCCTGACTACGTAATTCATCGATTTGATCGCATTGATAGACCAAAAGGTGGTGTTGCGATCATTGTCAAAAGAAATCTAAAACATCAGCTTCAACCAAGTTACAACACAAAGCTAATAGAATGCATCGGAATAAAAGTCTTCATCAACGAATCAATAAGCTGCCACATCCTCTCCGTCTATCTTCCAGGAGGAAGCAAAGGAAGGGAAATAGACGATCATCTAAGAGATGACATCAACAAAATAACAAACATCAGAGGAAACTACTACATCTGCGGAGACTTCAATGCAAAACATCGAGAGTGGAATTGCAACGTAGCAAACAAAGCCGGGACAATACTACAGGATATGTCCGGGGAGTTCATGATCTACTACCCCGATTCACCAACGTATTATCCAGAAGATCCGACGAAATCTGTATCAACAATCGACCTAATGCTCTCAAATTCCAGTCTGAACACTACAGAACTAAAATGCACAGAGGCAATGAGTGACCATTGCGCTGTGTATTTTCAAATCAGGACATCCAAAGTTGACAGAACAGACAACACAGTTTACAGATATGACTACAGAAATGCCAACTGGAAAAAATTCAAATCGTATATAACTCGTCGCATCGAAGACAGCACTCTGGAAAACCCATGCAACACAGTAGAGGAGATAGAACATCATATCAAAGTATTCTCAGAACTCATCATGGATTCCAGAAACAAAACTGTGAAGAAGAAAAGATCAACTTTGAATCGACAAAGCTCACACCAGAAATCAAAGACTTAATCAGGACGAAAAGAAGTCTTCGACGAAGATGGCAACGTAGCAGAGATAATCAAATCAAAACTGAATTAAACATCCTACAGAAAGTCATCAAAGACAAAATTAAGGAACTCAAAAATACAAACTGGAATAAGCGGCTTTCAGAAATCCAACCATCAAACCAAACAGTCTGGAGGATTGCAAAGCATTGCAAGAAAGGTTCAAAATCGATGCCACCGTTGATTGATGCAGATAGAACATTCATCACTAATAAGGAAAAAGCCAGCGTTCTCAGTGACTATTTTCATAAAGCACACGAAAATCCACTTGAGGACAACAACCCAGTACATACCCAGGAAGTAGACAACGCAGTGAAGGAAACATTGGAAGGAGAAAATAGTGACTGCACAGAACTTACAAATGTAGAGGAAATCTCATACATTGTAAGAAATCTGAAAAATCCTAAAGCACCAGGATTAGACGATGTCAACAACATACTCCTCAAAAATCTTCCACCAAAAGGCTTCGAATATTTGAAGTTCATCATCAACACGTGTCTCAAACTTAACTATTTTCCGAAAGTTTGGAAAAAAGCTAAAGTAATCCCGATCCCAAAACCTGGCAAACCAGCAAACGAAGTGAGCAGCTATAGGCCAATAAGCTTGCTTAGTTCCCTAAGCAAAATATTGGAGAGAGTATTGCTGAATAGAATTAACGAGCATCTGGAGGATAACAACATCATTCCGACTCAACAGTGTGGCTTTCGCACAGGACGATCAACATCTCACCAACTCATCAAAGTAATCAAAACAGCAAAGGAAAACATAAGCAGGAAGAAATCAACAGGAATGATCTTCCTAGATGTGGAGAAAGCATTTGACAGAGTCTGGCATAACGGACTCTTGTTTAAAATGATCAAATTAGGTTTCCACTACCACTTATAAAAACTGTAAGATCTTTCCTAAGTGAAAGAACTTTCTCAGTTTTTATTAAAGGTCAGTTCTCAGAAACCAATGAAATCAAATTCGGAGTACCACAAGGAGCAGTGCTTTCACCAACTCTCTACAACATCTACACATATGATATTGTAAGAGAAACAACCAACAATATCGCACTCTTCGCAGATGATACTGCATTGTATCATTCTGCAGAAAACTCAGCCGATATTGTAACACATCTACAACACACTGGAAGAAAAGTACAACAATACATGAACAAATGGAAAATAAATCTCAAAAAACAGAAGACTCAAGCCTTATTCATCACAAATAGGTACTCCAGGCAACTTCCTAGAGACAACATCAAATTCCTCAACGAAAACATCAAATGGGAAACCGAAGCTAAATATCTGGGAATGATAATCGACAAGAGAGTGACATTAAAGCAGCATGTAGAATATGTGACCAACAGAGCTCACACTGCACTAAGACTACTTTATCCCCTCATCAGCAGGAACTCACATCTCGACGTTCGAAACAAACTTCTCATCTACAAGCTAGCCGTGAGACCCATCTTCACATACGGCTGTCCAGCATTTGAACGGATGGCAAAAACACATCTACAAAAACTACAAGTACTACAAAACAAATTCTTGAGAATTGTTCTCAACAAAACAAGATATGAAAGGATATCAGATCTACATACTGAAGCAAAAATACCCTCTATTGAGGACTACGTCGGAAAGTTGCAAGCGAATTTCAACACTCGTCTTGCGTCGCGAAACACCGAATAAACCACAACATAAATTAAAGCAAAACAATTTCAAAATAAAATCAAAAACTAAGTGATGAATGCGATAAGCCAGAATCCTTTAAAAATTTAAATACAAATAAAATGTATCCAAACTTTGTACATAATTAAGTTAAAAATTTAATGAATAAAAAGTTTATTTAAAAAAAAAAAAAAAAAAAAGCATATTCGTGAGCGTTGTTCTCATATTACTCTGATCTTGAGAGCACACACTTTGCATTCTAGGGAATTGGTTTAAATGAAGGACCTTATTATGTAACTAGTGTATTCGGGTGAGCCCGTGGCGCCCATCTTCAGAATTTTCAGCTTCACATGACTTCACATGACTTCAGTTCTTGTATCAGCATTTATAATATAGATAAATTTACAGCCGTTGAACGTTGCTACCACCAAGGTGATGCGGTTAGAATCAAATGGCAGTCAATTGAAAAATTTTGTTGATTTCGGCGATTAGAAGTCAAGTGCCTGCCACTTAGTTCTGAGAATTCTACAACAGCAACGCTGTGTTGGCAACACTTCAATAGTCCCGATCGAGGTAAATAGCAATACAAACTAAGTTAAGAACAACAATTATGATGCTTTCTCAACTCTGACAAAAACACAGAGAAAGAAAACTCGCATATTTATGAGGTATGAATATTGGGCTGAAAATATATATAAATATACAAGTTGTAACGCGCTGCACATTAAAATCGGCTTTGATTGTGATTTATCGTTTCATAACACGTTTTTGAATTGCTTTTTTTTCGCCTTTTTAAACATTTAATAGTATGTTGATAAAGCAAGCCAACACTTTGGTTGATTACGCTTTATTAGTCATTTGAAAACATTCACACTCGATTGAACATCCATATATGTATATAAAGATGATCAATATTTTACTCATACTGCTAATTTTACATCAAATTTCGCCGACTTCCTTTCTCCCATTCCATCAATGTTAAGCTAAGCAATAAAAGTAAGTAATCGCAATGCATGGGTTTACTCTTTTTGATTGAACGAATGATTTTTGATGTTGACTTTTATTTTATTACCCTTTCTCGCCTCTTTTTTTCACCACAAAGCAATGTTGATGTTTGACGCTTTAACGCTAAAAAGCACATGGGGATATTGAAAAGATTAGATGAATGAAGGAATATGTATGTACATGTATGAAAAATTGAGATAGAAAATGAAAAAGAAGGTCTTTGGAAAATTAAAATTGATTTCACTTTTGTATGATTTTTACCCCACAAACAAATACTTTAACACACACAATCATGTTTTCTTCCTTCAATGCGTATATTCATATATTATAAGATATATCAAAAGTGATTACTCAATATTGAATGTCATAAAAATGTGAAGAGTTAAATAATTTATGAAGATGTTTGGATAGCTGAACAGAGCGCAGTCGAGTTGAGTATGAAATTCTGAAACTATGTATAAATACATGACAGTCTTATGTCTAGATCCTAAGCATTGCTTCCAAATTCATCTCTAAGTTATATTTATTAGGACAAGACATAATGACGCATCTCTAAAAAGCACAGAGAAACAAATCGGCAGTTCAAGTTAATACCTTATGTTTCTAATGGAGCATATGCATGAATCTACCAACATAGACTCGTAAAATACTCGACATATATCGAAAATAATATTTATGACTGACGATGACGCCTGAAGAGTAAGAAAAATGATGAAAAAATATTAGGAAAGTTTTTAGGAAGAGATTATTTTTTATCGACGCAAATGTGTCAATATTTTTACATTCACAACGACGTGGAGAAGTTAAAAGTACGGGAATGTAAAGAACAAGAGTAGCACCTTCAAGAAATAAACCTTTTGATTAATGATGTTTGATGTATGGATTTCGGTATTGAGAGGATTTACAAATTACATTTTTCAAGCTTTTTCTTTTTTCAGAAAAACCTCTTCCGTACCTCCTCAATTTATTTCACCTTCCACTCATTCACTTCACGTTTGTTGCTGCTCTTGCCACTTTTGCCGCTTTTCATTTCATTCATTTAGCTATTTTCAACTTAAAAAACGAAAAAATAAAAAAAGAGAACGAGAGTCAAGATTAATAGCTTGAACAGTGAGGAGCTTTTATGCAATAGAAAGTGCTGATTTTCTAATTACGTAGTAATGCGAGATGCTCATAAATTACGTGAATTGAATAATAGAGTTCTTTACTCTATGTTTTTTCCTCATTTCGTTGAAGAGAATTTTATTTTTTGTACATTTTAGCGGATTTGATGAGAATTGTGTTAATAAGACTTTGTATCCTTGTGATGTCTTTAAGTTTGACAAATATGAGAATCTGACTTATTGCCTTTTCCCTTTTATTGGAGTTAAAATAGCATAAAAACAGGGAGCGCTCAATATCCTGTTTCTTGGTGGACGAAATAGAATTATTTTCACAGATTGAAGTCTTATGAGCCATAAAACTCGCAAAGAAGAAATCGCTCTATCCTTCAATTTACTTCGAATTGCTTCTTATACGTCCTTGTTTCGCAATCACGCTTCTTTACATTTTCTACTTTTGAATATTATTTTGACTGTTCTAGGTACTTAAATTTTCACTTAACTTATTGAATAAATACACAAGTGAAACAAATAATGATTCTTATTTCTTATAAATTTGAAATTTCACATTCTTTCTAGCTTAAAAAATCTTGATTCGGAAAAAAAATCTTTTAGAACGGATTTATATGCTTGATCATTAATTCATAGTACTATGCGTAGTATGAGCAGGGGCGTAATTATCGGCCCTCTCTCCTCTCATTCTTTTGTGAAAAATAAGGTACGGTAAGTCGCAGACCAAGTATCCTACATTTTAAATATGTAGGTCTGAAGTTTTCTTCTGTACTTTACAGTTCGTACGAGACTACATGCCTGAAGTTTTTGACAAACACTATAAAAAAGTTCCAATTTTGCTAGGATTTTTCAAGGCAAAAATACAATAATCCTCCTAAATTTAGTGTCAAAAGCCAAATCCTCCCCTCCTCAAAAAATTTCTGACTGCCCCAGATACAGCAAAATATCAAACTCTCTTTTTGAGGTAGAACTAAAATATCTAGTACAATTCCCTCTAATTCTTTAAAGCTCTGAATCTTACCAAACCCAAAAAGACTCTGAAATAATATTATGTGAGAAAACGTCAAATTTGAAAAGGAAAGAGAAAAAAAAATCCAAGAAAAGCCGCAAACATAAAATAATCAAAGAAACGAAAAAAGTACACGATGTGAATTGAATTTTGAACGACATACATTTTCTCATCTGACATCATACCGTATTTCTATCTCGTCCTTGCAAGCGATATTCACAAATAGTTTAACGCTTGAAAGGCTTTTATAGTCTGTGAAATTAAATTTAATGATCAATGACGTTCATTCATTTATCGTTTATTGAATGCGGTCAAATCAAGAGTATTTTAAGGATTTACTTTATGCTTTTTCATATTTTGTCGAAATATTTATGTTATTCGAGCACGAAGCAGTAAAAATACTCAATTTTTTTCGACTTATGGTGTCAATATTGGTTTTTATTTTATTTTATTAACTATAGTTTTAGATATGCCGAAAAAGGGTTCTGTAAATTTTTGGGATAAAGCATTAAGCCTTAAAAATATATTTCCAAAAAAGTCACATACTCAATTCCGAAAAAAATAGGCATAATCAAACTGCAATCGATTAGACTCCGATGAACCCAAAAACTATCTGTCTCTTCTATCGTCTGTCTACTTTCCCTCTATTCTCTCTCCCCATTTGTCTTTGTTTTATTAGATTTCAAAGCTTTTCAAATGATTAAACATTGTGTACATTGCTATGTGTTTTATTTAATAGTATATTGTTGCTGTTGTTTTTGTCGACTTATATGTAGTTGAATGAATTTATTGTAAATATTTTGTTATAGGTACTGATGAGGGGATGTTTTTTTGTTGAATTCTAGCTTCATTTTACAGGGTTAACTTCGAAAATTGGACACATGTCGGAATTCATTATTTTCACTTGGAGAAAATTATTTTCGTTTAAACAATTTTGCGCTACTATTTCACTTAAATGAACATAAATTTCATGACTTAATCTCGTATAGTTCCGTATGTGAATGCTATTCAATGATGGTATAAGTGTTTGAATGTATGTTTAGTTTATGGGCAAAAGATTTATTGTGGGAGAAAATAAATTTTCAACAGAATTCAATGTTTGTATAAATGGGACTCCATGTGTGTACAATAAGAATAATGAAAAAAATTAACGGTCGGGAGTTAGTTAATAACCGATGTGTTCACTTATGTTTATTTTTTATAAATAGTACTATTGAGGAATCTAGAAATAAGGAAACCATTTACTCATTAATACGCAAAATATTAACTTTTATATCCTCAACCCTCTCGAGGCGACATGTGATTTTCGTTAAATTGTATGTCTGGCCCCAAGGATGACTATTGTCTTCTAGTTTCAATTCGTTGTTGGATTTTATATCTTGATTCAATACAACAATAAGTGCCGAGCAATGAAGATTGTGTAGAGAGAAGGTTTAAGAGGTCACACTTTCTAGCAGCCTCCGGTAGCTCAGTTGCTAAGAATACTTGATGTTTAATTAGGACTGCGTGGTATAATAAGTGATTTTACCTTAGTTGTGTACTAAGATTCCGATTAGTTGCCCTTAGAAATAGATTTATGTGTCAAATAAACATGTCAACGCGGGCGGTGTTCAATTTTTCATGCGCCAGAATTGGATTATCACCCTCAAAATATGCCTGAACTTCGTAAAGTATTATAATTTAATTTAATAACTAAAAATATAAATATTAGTTTAATTTACAAGGCATGTATGTATGTATGTATATGGAGATAGACATAATTGTATCTTTCTTCATTGTTCTTGTTTTCAGAAAGTCAAATTATATTGATAAATGTTTAATAGTAGAAAAGCCTGGGAAAAGGACAATATGAAGTATTAGATCGTTCATCATTTACTGTCTACCTTACAGTTAGGCCAATTAACATCATTTCTCATGATCAATAATTTATGTAAATGCGATTATTGAACGCTATCGAATACGTTTTTAGTTCAATTTATTGCTGCTTCACTCAAATTTGTTGATAGGACATGTCATTAAAAATTCAAGAGAAAAGATTAATTAAACGAAGCGTTAATACCTAAACAGAAGCCTAAAAATTAAGTTCCTTAGCTTCTTTTCCACAAAATTTTTGTTATCATTATTTTCTATTCAGCTAAGTATTCGCTCTTCTTGCTGTTAAATTATTAAAAGCTTTCGACAAAAAAAATGTTTTCGTTCCTTTTTCACCATTAAAAATTCACTTTTAGTGGTTAGTAAAAGAAAAGAAGAAATTGTAGACGTGAAAAATGAATAAAAAGAGTTGAAAAAAATGTTGAAAGTCCTCAAAAAAGGTGAGCTATTTGATGCTATAAATAAAGGCAGCTCTTTCATATAACTCATTTTAAGATTTGTAAAGTAATGTAAGATGCAATACTGTGAATGGATTTTTCATGTTTTCTTTATGAAGGAAGAAGAGAGGCTGAAAAAAAAGAAATATTGAGTGAAAGAGTTTTTCATGTCTAAATTAAAAATAAGAAGAAAAGAAAAGTCGACAGAATAGAGAGAAGGAAGGAATAAAAATCCAAACATAAACATATCCATCATCATTTTCCTCAATATGCAAAACATTTTATCCAAAATTAGATGGAGACTTTTAGCGCATCCGATGTTGACGAAAGGTTGAATGTGCTTTGATTGACTGATGGATCGTAATCTAGATATGGAAACTGAAGTAACTGAAGTAACCATCAACCTACACCCATAAATTTTAGGAATTTATTTATGGCTGGTAATAGGTCAAAAGTAAACATGATTCTCGTCCAATATGTATGGCTTTATTATCAAATTAATCAGCTATAGATGATCTAATTAAAATCAAATGTGTTGACTTGCGACGTATGAATAAATCATATTTAGTGTCTATTAGTAACAAACTAATTAGGCAGCAAATAAAATCATCAAATCATTTCCAAATATCATCATCAAGCACAGTTATCTGATTAAGTTTGGATAAAAAAATGAAAATCATTTGAGCTCATTAAAAGCATGTATAGACAATTTCTTAACAAAAATCAATTTAAAATCTTTTAATTTTCACTATTCGTGAATCTTACTATGTATATTTGCAAAAGCTTTAAATAATTCCAATGAGATGAAAGGAAATAAAATTTTGCTAAAGGATGTTGAACAGCATTAGTTTATAAAGTAAATAGACTAAAACTGTGGTTAAAAATTAAACAATTTATAATAAAAACTCTAACATAAATTACAGATATACACAAATTTCCCTCTGAGTGTCAAAATATATGCAACAAAAAAATATACCGCGAAAGCAATACAATTTCCCCTACATCTCTTATGAACAGCATGCGGTTAACCACATTTTTGGTTGCGGAATCATATTTTTTTATACTAACAAATTCATGATTCATATAGAGGTTGGGGTGATGTAGGGGTTGTTGATAAACTGTATTGAAAATTTATTTATTTTATGTATTAAACATTTATAGCTAGTCTTTAATGGGCATAATTTGAATAGATTGTATTGTATTGGAATTCTAAGAATTCCTTAAATTAGTGTTTGAAATTGATTAATATTTCTAGAAATAAAAGCATCAATCAATCACATTCCTCACTTAATATGTCCCTACCTTTAACAATTAAAAACTTTCAACACCTTGACACAGTTAACAAGTACCTGAAATTTCAAAAGTCCGTAAATTTGAATTTCAATTTAAAAATTAAAAGAATAAAACTTTTTACAAAAAGACAATAGATAGGCGGTTGGTATCAGATTTTTTTATTTGAATACTTTATTCATTTATGCAATTTATGCGAAACAATATTTGCCTATTTACAAAGTGTACGCAAATTTCCCATTTACATCCGCGAAGGATGTCATCATTTATTCATAAAGTAATGAAACAGAAGCCAATGGTGACAGAAATTTTTACTGAGGTTTATTGTTATTTTTAGCATGCTTGGTCAAGATCTTTTGTCATATTAAATTTCTTTATGGAAGTCCTTGAGTTATTGATTTGTTTTTGTAGTTTCTAAATTTATTTTATATCAGGTACAAAAATAACTTCGAATATTAATTGCTTATCAAATCATTTTTTGGAAACGATTTTTTCCCAATTTTCCAATCAAATGCATCATACAGCGATAATACTCGTACCTTCATACAGAGGATGGCACCCGAGTAGAACAGGATGCGACTAGTTGACCTTATTAAACGTTATAAAATTGACTTTTGTGGAACCTGCCGTAGAAAGTCAACTTTATTACTAGACATTAGGTCGTCAAATCGCAGCCTGTCTTACTCGGGACACAATCGATTGTATTGACACAGTTAAAATTAATCTAAAAAAGAATGAGATACAAACATAGCGAAATTATTTTTTTCGAGATTGAAGATTGATGAGGAATGTGTGATGCACACACATACTCTAAATGCCAAAGGCAATAAAATCAATTTAAGTGCTTTTCAACATT
This sequence comes from Chironomus tepperi, assembly GCF_022539635.2. NCBI lineage: Eukaryota > Metazoa > Arthropoda > Insecta > Diptera > Chironomidae > Chironomus > Chironomus tepperi. The sequence goes on along the minus strand of NW_027226363.1, from coordinate 1,996 downwards.
CCACACAAGCGTGATGAATTTTGATGACGAGTTATAATATTTCCATTTCATTCTCATTCCTAATAAAATTTCAATCAAAAAATTATAACGTCAAGTATGGGAAAATGGATGGGAAAAAATCTTTAGAGAATTCTCCTATAAATCTTTAAATGAAATTTCTGTTCTGGTTTTGATTGCATGCTTCTTTTTATCCTGATTTAAATCTCATCTCTTTTGCTTTTTCGAAAATCAACATAAATTTTCTCTTTACACTTTTGCGATTGCGCATAATATACTTTGAGAGAGTGAAACTGTTTTCGAAAATCATCGGCTTGCTGTCTGGCTGATGAGCTTATTTTATCGGAGAAAAAAAAGTTTTTTTTCTGGCAACATTCAATCGAAAGGGAAGTTGTTAATAAATTATCATGTATAAGATTGAACATGATTTTTTGAATCTTAAGTATTCCGACGTGATTACTCTTGTATTCTATTGTGCGAATGACTTTTATGTTCATACTGATTTATACTAAGTTAATCAAGTGGCATAGCATGAGGCTGTGTTAACATTTTGAATATTTTTAAATAATCCTTTGTAATGACCCAACTTTGAGGGCTATTTTCATTTGACCATGAGCAATACATAAGTGAAAGGATCAGAAAATCTTGAGAATCTGTGTTCTGAGTTCTGAAAATTTCATTTTTTGGTGGATGATGTCCAAGTCTTAAGATAATAACTTTTCTGTTTAAAAATGAAAAACTATCATGACGCCAACTATTTTTGTCCTTCGTATGACATCACATAAATTATAAGTAATTTTTTTAATTCCTTTGCCAAAAAAAGTGTCTAGAATTGTGAAAAAATGTTGGTTCTGATTCAAAACTTTTCGATTTTTCCACAAGTTAAAAACTTTAAAAAATTTCCTTCAAATCTTAATTTTTTTAATCATATCTTTAAAAGTTAAAAATATCCAAGAAGTATTGTTGCAAGACTTATTGCATTGACACACAAAAAAAATAATTCAGAAAAACTCCACAAACAATATTTCACATTGTTAAGTTGTGTGCACATTCCCATTCTCTAAAAACTTTCATTTCATTCCGAGGGGTGATTTGTGTCACATAAAAATATATATAAAGCAGATTGGTGCCTGACAGTCTCGTCTAGTCTCATCTTTTTCAATAATATCAACCTCGAAAGAAAAGACTAAGGAAAGAAAAATAAGAAATCGACTGGAAGAAGAAATTTGGTGGGAAAATGTTATGCAAATCAATTGAATGCGTCTTTTTGTTATTGATGTTTAGACAAATTAATTTAAAAATTATATATTGATGAAAAATATCGAGTTTTAAATTGTACAACGAAGAATCTTTCTTCAATAAACTTTTGCTGTTCAGACATTCTGAGTTGTTTGTATAGATACTTTTATTGTCTTCATATATTTATAATAGTATCTTTATATGGTCAACATTACAGAAATCTCATAAAGGTCGCGTTTATTTATTTATTGATTATCCATCCATTTACGACGATTTGTTAATTAATTAATTTAATTTATGTCATAATAAAATATTTGTATTGTACAGCAATATATCGTAAAGTAAATTGACATCTTTAGAATTACGATTAGTATATTGTTCATAAATATACTCAGTCATTGTGCCTTTTTGATGATATTTATTGAATGTTATTGAAGTTGTTTTAGGACAATACAATCTGTTGTAAGGGTCATTCACTTGTAATGTCTAATATTTCCTTAGCGACAGGTCAACCGCTGTGCGAGAATTCAAAAAGGATAAGTATGCTTGAAATTCGTTTATTTCAGGTATGAAATGTAGAATGACTTTACAAAAATTTGGAAGCTTTGATAATAATCTTGAAGCTCATTAGTTAAAATGATAATTAACTTAGAATCAATTGTTTAATCAACCTGACTGGATGGTAAAATGCGCTTACAGTTTAACTTTGCATTCTGAATTGACTGTTTATTTAATCAACAAATTTATTGAAATGATGACA